>NC_141544.1:28940274-29240274 GCF_021556685.1 Rattus norvegicus | reverse complement strand
CAGAAATCATGCCTGCTTTGCTCTTAGCTTAACAGGAGTTCCAGGACAAATTGATAACCATTACCCTAATGAAAAACGGGTTCCTGTCCTCCCTCTGGTGCAATGGCTATCCTCTCCTGGCTTTTTACAAAAAAAAAAAGAAAAAGCCCATCAATATTTATGGATGGAGGAAAGAGAGGAGCTGTAGCAAATATATATAATCCCTGGAGATGAACCCCTGTTACCCAATTCAAAGAGCTACCCCATCACTTCCCCCTATATAAGGGACCATGTGCAACCGATTTAGCCCTGAGAAAGTCAATAGGCCCTTTAGTCTTTTTTTCAGACAGTGTATATGCTGTTAATTTGCTCCCCTGTTGTCAAATTAGACAACAATTTACTTTCCTCTCTACACACACATATTCCCACCTTTTTATGAGAAACAGCCACTCCCCTACATACAGCCTATCAGAACCCACTGTCCCCTGCCCAGCCCGACATCTGAGGGAAACGCGCTTGCTGATCAGACTGCCTGGAGCAAGGAGATCTATTTCACCACACACACACACACACACACACACACACACACACACACACACACACACACAAAGAGCCTTCTCACCTGCTTCCTCCACATTCCTCTTGTGCTGCCACAGAGGATAATAAAAACATGCTCCTTTTGTGCATCCCTTATTACTACCCCAGCTTTACAAACGATGGGCACCAACCCCTCAGGTCTCAAATCCAATGTCCTACAGCAAATTGGTGTCACCTTACATTCCTTAATTTGGCAGGAAAAACAATGCCTTGGTGAACATTGGCACATGTGTTTTGTATGGCCTACAGCCCAAACAAGAGAAAACTCAAAAAGACTAATTCACCATATTTTCGGCACCCATGGACTCTCATAACCATTCCCCATGGCCCTTCCTTTACCAGCTCCCAATTCAAAACCTTCTGTTCACAATGAGAAATTTCCCAGCACACAAGGATTCCTCACAACCCCCAGGGCCAAGGGATAAAGAAAAGAACACATCATGCCTTTAAAGGCCTACTTATAAAACAAAAAGCAAATGCCTACCCCCACCTAGCATACAATTAATGATTCCTCTGACTACTTTAATATATTTAACATCTACAAAAGTGCCAAATACCCTCCTATCTCCCTCCATTAGCACACACCAGGAACAACCCCTCCCATTCTCGTATAATACTAGACCCCAATTCCATGTCCACTATCCCCAGCTCATTCCTCTGCTTTCCCTTAGATAGGATTCAGAAGGGACCAGACCCCTCTCCTTAAAATTGGAAGATATTTTGTGTGTATCTTTCCACAGGATCAGCCTAGGCCTATTTGAGTCCCTGCCAGAAATGTTCGACATCATCCCACCAACCAAGAAAATAGCCTGCTTCTCGCTTGACAGATCAAGGAAGAAGGAAGTGGAGGAGACAACAGAACAACAAGATCTGCCGAAAGGACATCCAGGACCTGGTGGCCGCTGCCCAAGCCATGTGCCCTCCCAATACCCAACAACCGGAGATTCTTTGCTAGGGAGACCTAAGACAAACACAGCAAAATCATAGGAAGCCAGGACTGCCCACTTGAAGGATGCTGAGCCAGGATGGAGATTCCTCTAGACCCTGATTCCATCTCCACAATCCCCAGCCCATTCCTCTGCTTTCCTTATGGCAACACATGTGACTGCCTCCAGGAGACCTCCATCAATGGAGGTTGCAGACATTGGGGTGTAGACTCGAATCCACCAGGCATGGTAGTGCCATACTTGACGATCTTAAAACTCATTTTCACCTTTCCAGCGCTCCCTGGAGAGATCAATGGTGAGGAGTTTTGGTTAGCTCTACCCTAATGGTTATGCTATATACCCTGCAGTTGACATATGTGTCTCTCTCCAGCTTGTCCCTGCCTCCAAATCAGTCTTTACTGATGTTAACATTCTTCAACAGGAAAACCAAATTCAGAAGGAGGTCTAAGCCACTCCCTCCTTGCATAGTGTCATGGTATTCTATCCCCAGCACCTCCAGGCTGCAATTTACCTGCAACATACACCTGCCCTCTGCCCTCTAACCACTCACCCCAGCTCCTCTCAATGCTTCTTCTGTGTTTCGCTCTTCTGGCCACTACTGGCAGCTTTTCCTATTAGAATCTTGCTCCATGAACCTCATGGAGACTTACCCACACGAAGTCACAAAACATCCCTTTCTTCAATCTACCCCTACCCTTTTGTTTTATAGGACCTTCTTCAAGATCCCATCCTACATGTCCCTGTAACATCACTGTCACAAGTTAATCTGTGCTAATCCCCCACCTTCTCTGGTGCAACAACACTACCAGTTCCTGAGTTATACCCCGTTTTAAAGGCTTCTACACCTCCATAATGACTGTTTCCCAGCTTTATCTCTATGAGCCTGAAGAACTTACATTAGAGCTGGGCGATCTAAAGAAATGAGAACTCTTCATCTCTCTTCTCATGGGTCTTACCAACTTGATGGATGCTTCTGGGGCAGTCAGAACAGCCTTCCTCTAAACACAGCATGGCCAGTGACTTCCAAGATAAAGTGACAAGGCCATGGCTTCCACCACAGACAGTCTTGAGTCCCTCCAGTGATAAATCACCTCCTTGCATGGATTGTTCTCTAAAACTAGAGAGCCCTGGACTTAAGGACTGATGAACAGGGAGGGATTTGCCCTGTGTTAGGGGAAAAATGTTGCTTCTCCATCAGTAAATCTGGGCTAGTGGAACCAGACATACAAATGCTCAAAGATCTCAGGTGAGATCTCTGGGCATGCTATGCACCCAACACCCTCTGGTAGATTGCCTTCTCCCCACCTTTGAACCCAGACTGGACCTTTGGAGCCGTACTGCTCCTGGCGCCCTACTCATCAGCACCTCTAAACCCGTCGATTTGAACATTGCAAGAATCAATGCCACCTGGGCTCTGGTTCGGTATCAAACCATTCCCCACATAGAAGCTGACAACTATGACACCGCTAACCCCATTAATAAAAAAAGTGGGGGGATGTGGGTCAAATACCATGGTGGTGGTTGCAGGGGGTGGGGGAGTGACGAGCCTGGAACAAGAGTGAGATCAAGACAGATTCAAACCTTGAAATTCTTACCTTGAGACTAGCAGTAGTAAGGACGGCTCCCTCCCTGTTGTGGGCCTGCATGCCCCTTGGTATATAGCCCTGTGACACTGACGTCCAGCACCTTTGATGTAGTCATGTGGCCTGATAGCCACATTACAGGTTTAACCTCCTCTCTCCCTTTACAAACGTGTCTAGCAAGCACCGAAAATTTCTCTTCAGGAGATCCCAGCATCTCAGCCCCAGCCAATAATGTATAGTTATGTTGAAAACTCAAAGCCGCTCCTTGAGGTTTGCACAACTCTTATTACCTCCAGAATTAAAGAATCTGTGAATAGTGAAAACTGTCTCAGACAAAGCTTCTTCACACCACCCCCAAACTTGGCACTCAAAGCAACTAATTTTAACTAACCTGTCTGGACTAGTTTTCTTTCTTTCATTCCAACCCAGTGTGGTGATAATACGACTTACCCCAAAGGCATAAGCAAAACTGGACCCTCATCTACTTAGCAAAAACATATAAGCAAGAGTTCTAAGAACATCATGGTATGAGTCGTATGACTTAAACACAATGGAGTTATGTCCTCCTAATGTCTAGCAAACTACTGTTTGCACAAAAATTCACATTTATGCACAGAAGCTAGAGTTAGGCACTGGTTCTATCCTCAAGGCCTCCGATGCCATTCTCCATTCTCTCTCTCTCTCTCTCTCTCTCTCTCTCTCTCTCTCTCTCTCTCTCTCCTCTCTCTCTCTCTCCTCCCCCTCTCCTTTCTTCTTTTTCGTTTCTTTTTTGTTCTGTTTTTGTTTGTCTATTTGTTGGTTTTTCAAGACAGGATTTCTCTGTGTAGCCCCGACTGTCCTGAAACTTATTACACTGTAAAGCAGGGTGCCCTTAAACTCAGAGATCTGCCTGCCTCTGCCTCCCAAGTGTGCCACTACCACCTGGCTCTTTTAAAAGCTCTTTCAACATTTATCTTTCATCATGATTTTTCATGAATTTTGTCTTTTCCACAAACATGATTGAGCTCTTACTATTCAGGCCTTTTGAAGTTATTACTAGATTTTTGGTATGTTAAAGTTAATAAATCTTTAGGCATGAGATAAACCATTTCCAAATCTGGATGTAAAAGACTAGAATGTACTCCTCAAAATACATTGCTGGCATGTTCTCCACTGGTTATTCTGAGAAACTGCAGACATAGGAGTCTCTCTGGAAAGCTGTCTTTTTGTAGATGAGAATTAGGACTATCTGGGGAATCTGTGTTTGTCAAGAAGCCGTGTCAAAAGGAGGGCTATTGCAAAAGTATATTAATTACCATCCTTAGTTTATGACAAAATACCTCTCAAAGAAATTTAGGTGACAATGGCTGGTTTGTCTCATGATTCCAGAGGTGACAGCCTACTAGGGAAGGGAAGCCGTGACAGAGTTGACATCGCAGTGAGGACTCCAGGCTGCTGGAACCATTGTGGTTCCAATAAGCTTTGGTTCAGCCACCAACTCCTTGTCTTCTAAAGGCTCCATAAGTGCCCAAAACAGTACAAGCAACTAAGGATCAAATGATCAAACATTTGTCCCTGTGGTGGACAGCTCATATTCAACCCATGACAAAGAATTCATATTAATGAGACAACCATTTTATAAGTTGTTGGTACTAACATTGGTGGGTTTTTTACTTTAAAGCAGGATTTTGACTTTATAGCCAGATTGGCCTTGAATATACAATGAAGCCCAGCATAGGGTGGCCTGGAAGCCATGGAAATTCTCATGCCACCCCTTTTCAATTGTTGGAATTGTATGCATAAATGTTAAAATTATAAGCACAATACTTGGCTTAAGACAATCTTCTTTATTTTGCATTCCCTTCACTGATTCTATCATAACTTCTATTGCCACACTCCACCTCAAAACACCCATTTTCTTACCTTTACCCAGCTCTAAATGCTGTATGAGCAGCTGTCATACGGGTCAATTCAAACCAGACACACTAGATGATGATTTTTCTCCTCATTGTTGGAACTATCTTTTCCAAGTGTCTAAATAAATATGGTCTTCCTCTTGTCAATCTGTCTGTTGTCAAGTTAGTTTGAAGCCCAGAAGGGTGTTGGACATTTTTGTACCTCCTCCTACTAGATAAAACCTGTAGATGGGCAGGAAGAGGAACCAGTCAGCTGGTATGGACTACTCCAATTCCAGGAAAACAAGAGAAACAGCGGGGTTAAGTGAGGTTGGTTGAAGAACTTGGCAGTCTAAGAAGGGATTGTGCTACTGAAATTCCAGTAATAGTTTAATAAGTCAGATCATGTACAAGTGACCTTGCCTAGAAATTCTTGGGCAGCAATTGCTTTAGACCTTTGGTGAATATTTGCACATTGACTAAAAGGAAAATGCACAGAACTTGTATATAAATATCACAAAATTAAAATATATATTAAAGATATAGAAGTCAGATGGTATACTATGAGCATGTAGAAAGAGAAGCCTTAAATATTAGTCAGAAATGATGTTCAGGTTTGCATTTAGAATAATGGCATTCATATCACATGGGTGACCATTAAGCATAGATGAATTAAAATGAATTTATAAACAAAATAATGCAAATTAAAAGAAAATATGCATTCCAACTTTCTAGCCTTCAGAAACTGTTTAGTGTGTATGCTTCATGTCATCTTATTGAAGGAGATATGAATATGACAATATCCAATTGTGTCTTATTAATTTGGTCTAATTTTTGTACAAAAATACACAGAATTTTTTAATGTTAGGTTTGGCTTGATAGTTCTGTTTAAATCTGCCATCACTTTGGCTTGCACTATTATGCTACAATGGCCTCCTTGACTGTACCAGAAACAGTTCAAGATTCTCACATATCCCAACACTTTGAATCATATCAAATTGTCATGCACTTTTTTCCTCTAAGTATTTATGAACCAGTTTAATATTCAAGTGAGATTCAGTAAATGGTTAACAATAGCCATTAATGAAAGAGAAATAAAATGCTATGTTCAAGTTACATAAATAACTGTCAAAATATTCCACTGTCCTTTTGTTTTCATGGATAAGGAAACACTCTAGCTTCTCTTTCATATGATTGATTTGTCACCATCAGCCCTTCTGCACCTTGTGGATATTGTTTACTAAAATCAATATTCTTGATCACGAGTGCTATGATACCATCATGGTGGAGATTGACCAGTGGGATATCTACTCACTCACTAACAGGGAGGTAGTGTATACAGGATGGAAACACTAGACCAAGAAATGATTCACCTTCTGTGCAAGACTGTACCATAAAGTCATACATTTTGCCACACTCCTCAGTGCATTTTGTTTAATATTCTCAGCCTATAGTTATCTATGCATAATCAAACCACGATGCTCAAGTAGCATTGAAGTCCCGTGGAAGGAAAATTATTTCCTTATGGTTGAGAGAACGCAATCTCCAACCCGGGTGGGGACCTAGCCTTCAGAAGGTTGGCCAAGTCAATTATTTGACCATTTGACAATTGAGGGAAGTATTGTTCCTCAGGAAGGCCAGTTCACCTTAAGCCACACTAAGGAAGTTACAGACATATTTTTCCTTTAGTGAGGTAATATTTTTTTCCTTCCACACATTCCAATTCATTAGTCCTTATAAACTGCCATATGATTCTGTCAGGTCCACCTGCTGCGCACAAGTTTCTTTCTTTGGTTCTATCTTTCTTTCTTCCCTTTTTTACCCTGTGTTGTTGGTTCTTCCACTGGCCTGGACCAACGTTGCTTTTTCTGTTACTTCATGCTTCCTTTCTCTTTCTCTAAAGCTCTCCTTCCCACCTTGTGGCTGTTAGTCTGTTATGCGGCCTACCTCCAACCCGTCTTATACCAAACCCTAGTGCTTTCTTTCATTTTCCTTGCCATCTTTCCACACCAGGCTGCCAACATTTACAGATTGCATGCTTTGGAGTTTTTCTTTTAAACTCTAAAAAAAAACTGTCCTCAGACTTCCTTATTCAGTCCATTCTTTTATTCATGAGAGCAAGAATGTTAAGAGAGAATCCCAGCTTCCCCGGGAACATGTGATAATTGTGACAGAACTCCCAAAATTTTCATGAGGGAACATGGCTATAAACCCAGTCTATACATAATAGAATACGTTTTGTTTTGCTTTTCTTTTTTTTTAAATTTAGGACCCCCCACCTACTTTTCAAAATTGGCCTTTGTCCTGGTTTGTGAGTTAGGAGAGCTAGTCTAGATTTCCATTTCAAGATGATACAGTCAACAGCCCATGGTGCACGTGTTATTTGCTATGCCATGTGCTCAGTTCTTTATTCTGATCATTTCCCTCTGATAGCCATCCTAAGAAGTTAGACTTAAGGATACTGTGCAAAGAGGGAGAAATTGCAGTAGGTTGCACTGAAACCAGTTGCCCTAAGGCACACACTCATACCCTGTTAGGTTGGTTTGACCCCAGGTAGGAAGTCTGTGTGAACTCAAATCTTCAACCTTCCATAGTGGGATTGAACATTCTCAACATGGGATTGAAGGATTCCTGGAGTTCCTCAAACTCCTCCCAGGTTGACAAGATGCAACCACTCCCTCTTGGATATGTGAGTGATGGCAGAGTTTCTTCATAGGTTTCTGCCTAAAACAATAGAAAGGACAGATTGGAGAACTTATAATTTTATAGACATTGGCAAAAAATTTAAAACTGTAGCATTCTTCTCATGGTTTTGTTTTTGTTTTCATAAAATATAACTATGTTTCATAAAATATGTTTATGGTAAAATGTAGTAATGCTAGGTGTTATGCACATTGCCATGATTCTAGTTAGGCACTGTAGAAAGTCGGGGAAAACTAAGGGAGCGTAGCAAAAGAAGGCGATTCTCATCCTAGAGTTTTATTGAAGTTTCTTCCCAGCTGAGAATCCAGAATCCCATCACAAATAAGGGTATTTGTTGTGAAAATCCCCCTCCGTGAAGATAATGTTCATTTTATATATAAATGTTTCAAATGAGAATATGAAATAGCAATGGATCATGCTTAAGACCGTAAGTGTTCATGGGCTCTGGGTACGGTCTTTCTCTCTTCCTAGCTATAAAGCTGGACTTTTAAAAGCCGCCCATAAGGATCCATGTTTACATCAGCAAAAGACGGGTCTTAACCCTATGACTAGTACCTCTACGCTAGCAGATTTTAATCCTTTAAGACTTCTCAATGACTACTCTATTTTTCCAAAAATGAGTGAAAAGAGGGTTTGGTTCTATAGCAGGTCTTTAGTCATAACTCAAAAAGAGAACCACCAAACAATTGTTTAGAAGATGCTATAGCTTTTCTTCCTGTATCTGTGGTAAAATATTCTGACGTGAGCAACTTTAGGGAGAAAATATTGATTCTGGTTCATAGTTCAAAGGCAACATCTATCATGATTAGGTAATCAGTGTGGCACAAGATGAATGCAGTTGGTCCCACCTCGTCCACAAACAGAAGGGCATAGGATAGGAATGAACGTTACTGCATTGCTCCTTTTCTCTGTGGATGCAGTTCAGGATTCCACTCAGGGAGTTGAATAACACAGTGTGTGGGTCCTCCCACTTCTATTAACAGAAGGGAGGAGTTCTAATTCTGTAAAGCTGAGAGCACTCTCCATCACAAATGAATACTATTGTAGCACTCAAGCATGACTCTATCTTAGGAAACCCACACTCATTTCTGGGTTTGTACTAACCTTCCAATGTATCCTTTTTCTATTAACTATCATGTAATTAACATGTATTAACATATCTCCCTAATGAACTTTAACTTCACTTTATACTATCTTCTCATGAAATTCTTCTCTATGACAAATTCAAGAATACCCTAAGGGAAAAAAAATCTCTGAAGAAATTCGAGTGGAATGCATGCTATAATAAAGTAAAGAGGGGTCTGCTGGTGGTTAAAGGTGTAGTAGTGAGTGTACACTTCCCCGCTCAGAGTGCCCAGTTGTTTGGTACCCACATAAAAACCAAGCTGGACATCTGCTTTATATGTGCAGAAAGGCCTAGGTCCAACCCGTGTATGTTCTTCGGTTGTTGTTTCAGACTCTCGGAGATCCAAGTGTCCGTGTTAGTTGACTCTGTTGGTCCTCCTGTGAAGTTCCTATCCCATTTGGGGCCCTCAATCCTTCCTCCTATTCCTCCACAAGAGTCCCCAAGCTCCATCCACTGCTTGTCTGTGGGTCTTTGTATCTCTCTGAGTTAGCTTCCAGGTGGGGCCTATCAGAGGACAGATTGCTGCTGATAAGACCCTACTGTTAAAGACATAATAATACACTTTGGTTTTAGGACAAAAAGGAATCAATCACAAAACGAACAAGAAAATTCTCTCCCTTTTATCTAGCTTTCATGGTGTTTGATGAAGTCAGGCTGTTTGAGAAGAAAGCCATCAATGGAATTACTTGAAATGGATCCCATATGCTACAATGCTGATCTAACTGGCAAGATACATGTGCCTACCAATGCATTAGTGCATGATTATTATATGAGGACTATTCCACAGGAAGGCAATAATGTCTAGTCTTGTAAAAATAGCCTAAAAGTTCATGGCTGGGATGTAATGGGCCCTGGAGGTAGGGTGGAATGCTACTGTTCTTTCACTAACTGGAAATGTCATTAAACTGTCCTCTAAATATACCCATAGATTAGTGGTACTCTCACCTTTGGTCGGAAAAACGAAACTCCCATTTGAAGTGCGAAGCAGTCAATGAAAACACATTTCAAATTACTAAGGTTAAGTGCTCAGCCATAAGTGAAAAGTTTATATTGACTGTTACAAGGCTCAGGGAACTTCTTGGAGGTTGGGGCAGAAAGAAAAAAAAAGGACAGGATGTAGAAGAATTCTGTGAAACGCTATCTTCTGGACATGAACAGTTAGCAAACGCATCAATTCAGAGGAACTATGGTTACTTGCACATAGCTTGCAGGAGGTTAAGCCAGTCAATATTCTAGATGGACAGGAGAGGGGTCTTGGGGCTCCACTCATAGGTGAACAGCTATTAGCAACTTATGGTTGCTCAGGGAGAGGCAGACACTTTTGTTAGGAGACATTGTTACTCACAGATGACCCACGCTTTAATGGATGGCCCCACAAAAATGTGCATGGAAGCTCCAATTGGCCTCAGTGGGTTAA
Source organism: Rattus norvegicus (assembly GCF_021556685.1). Lineage (NCBI taxonomy): Eukaryota > Metazoa > Chordata > Mammalia > Rodentia > Muridae > Rattus > Rattus norvegicus. The sequence continues at coordinate 29,230,048 of NC_141544.1, read as the reverse complement.
TTAAAGAAAAGATAACCTGAAAATATGAGGGCAAGTACATAAGGAGTCAGAAGAAGTAAGAAGGGAACTGAGGAACTAAGATTGGATATGGTCGAGATTCATTGTCTATGGGTATGAAGTTATAGAAGAGTATATAAAGAATATTCTTAAAGGAAAGAAGTTGTATCAAATGTCTTTCTTATTCCATACATACCATATAGTGGATGAGCTTTAGGCTAAGAACCATCATATATTTCTAGAAAAATAGAGACTTTGAAATGTACGTGTAGAAAAATTAAATAGAAGATGTTGGTCTTCTTTTCCTCCTGTTAAAAGGATAAAAAATGAACTCTGAAATATTATAAAGCTTGAAAGGAAAAATTAAATATATGATATTATTATGAGTTACCATAGTACTGTGAAACTCATAGTTTCACAGTAGTCCAATTGTGAAAGTTAGTTATGGTAAGTAAATACCATATTCTTGATAAAAATAATAGAAAATCAATATTTAATACATATCATAAAATGCACTTACTGAAATTCTAGTGTAACAACTGAAATAACTTCACATCGTTATTCTTTTTCATATATAATTCACATGAAAATAGAGTGCATTTCATGTCCCTGTCTGAGGTCAGGCTATGAGAGAAAGTCAGGCCATGCACTATCCCCATCCTACACATGAAAATCTGCTTTTAATAGTAGCTAAGTAATTTGTCAATATCTCAGAGCAAATGTACAGGCACACTAAAATGTATACTTATCATGATGCCTTAGTAAGTACTCACCGAAGAGGAAAATAACTATTCCTAGTCTAGTGTCTTAGTGCCATAGAGTGACTTAAAGAGGGAAGATTTTAGAATAATGTCTTACCTGCAAGGATTATTGGAAAGAGAATTGAAAGGATATCGTGTAGCACTGATTCAGAATTTGTTTATACAGCTCTTTAAGAGAGCAGTATAAACCAAGGTGATGCACAGTCTTATACTAAAGACTCCTATTCAATCTTAAAATGTTTGCCATTTTTAAGAAAACAAATATCAAGACAAGAACATAAATTATTATATAAATAATATATATGTGACAACAGTTAGTAAAAATATAGCAACTTCCATGAAACCACAAACTTTCCTCAACCATTTACCATTTTTCTTTTATGTCATGATTACTTTGAGGTTCCGAAAATTTATTTCTATTATACAATTTCTTTTCACAATACCACCAAATTAAACACAGTTTAAAAGTTCTGAAGGGTGACGATATTGTAGAGGGCCTGTGTCGAGGATAACATTTTTGTTAATGGTGGCAGTCAAACATCTGAGCTCTGAGTTTGAGTAACTAATCCTTATCTGACTTGTGGTGGCAGTCGAGGCTCCTCTTACTGTGGAAGACAAAAATTCCAGGACCTTGGAGAATACCCCACGAATTCCATTAACAAATGCTTTTCTAGACAGACAGCATCTGCAGCTGGTGAGGTAAAGACAGATTGTTTTAATTTCGTTCTGGAAATGGGAATAGTTGGAAGTGAGAACCCGGTGGTAATTACGGACTGAGGATTTCCAGTGTGAGCTCCTTCATCTAACTGGAGATATACACTGTACTGGCCACTGAAAATTACCTCTTTTGCTGGATCTCTAAGTTCCCACCGTTTCCCATTTCTTTCTTTCTTTTTCTCTCTATCAGATACCAACACACGTTTTAAATTACAACTGATTTCCATTGTTTTTAACAATGAAGCCTAGTTTTTCTAAGTGTTGGAATAGATATATTGCAGTTGTCTGTCTACTGCTTCTAATTTTAACAAGTTTCTATGGAAAATCCCTTCAATATCTGGTCTAACAATTTTCCCGTCATGAGTAGTGTCCCCAGAGGAGGCATATGTCTATAATGCTTTATGAAGGAAGATTTGTTAATTTGAACAAGTCATGTAGACCACATGATGATTTGTCTTGACTTTTAAATTAACGGGATATAGAACCAGTTTGGATACTTACCTTAGGGCACATATGTGAGACTACTTTCAGAGACATCAAATTGAGACTAGAAGAAAACCTGTGGACTAAGTAAGGTTCCAGATTGAATAAAAAGAAGAAAGTAAGTAGGAGACCAACTTTCGTCTCCCTGCTTCTGATTGCAGATGTAACGTGACTAGGCGTGTCATGGTTCTGGTTCCCCATCTGGAGTTTTTCTTACTGCCAAGCCTTTCCCTACATGATAGAAAGCACCTTCTAACTGTGAAGCCAATGAAATCCTTCAGCAAGGGCCAAATGGGCGTTAAATTTCTATGCTTTCAACTGCTTAAGCTGGAACCCAGACATTCTCCCTCAGCACGGAGTAGACTTCTTCATCCGTGTCATTTATTCAAATGTTTACTTATTTAAACTTCATGCTTAAATTTTTAAATAAATTATACATAAGAACAAGTTTTCTCTCTCTCTTTTTCATTATTAATCTTCTTTTATAGTCTAGTCATTATCCCTCTCCTGTTCTGCCCCCTGACAGTTCCTCATCCCATTCCTCTTTCCCATCACCGAGAGGATGTTCCCACACACCCGTAACCCCCAACACCTTTCTAGGTCTCCCCATTCCAAGTCTCTCAAGGGTTATGTGTGTCTTCTCTCATTAAGGACAGATCAGGCAGTCCTCTGCTGTATTATGTGTCTGGGCCTCAGACCAGCTAGTGTATGCTGCCTGGTTGGTGCCTCAGTGTCTGAAAGATCTTGGGGGTCCAGGTTAGTTGAGACTGCTGGTCTTCCTATAGGGTCACCTCCTCCTCAACTTCCTCTAACCTTTCCCTAATTCAACCACAGGGGTCCCCGACTTCAGACCATTGGATGGATATAAGTATCTGCTTCTGTCTCAGTCAGCTACTTGTTGGGCTTCTTGGAGGGCAGCCATACTAGGCTCCTATCTGTAAGTACATCATAGCATCAGTAATAGTGTTGGGCCTTGGAGCCTCCCATTGAGCTGGACCCCAATTTCAGCCAGTTACTGGACCCCCTTCAGTCTCCTCTCTATTTTTGTCCCTGAAGTTCCTTCAGAAAATCTGGGTCAGAGTTTCTGACTGTGGGATGGCAACCTCATCCCTCCACTTGATGCCCTGTCTTTCTACTGGATGTGGACTCAACAAGTTCCCTTTCCCCACAGTTGGGCATTTCATCTAAGGTCCCTCCCTTTGAATCTTGAGATTTTTTTCACCTCCCAGGTCCCAAGTTTTAAAACTTCAAAGGATGCAAAAATTTCTTTTCTCCTTCCTTATTTCTTTCTAGAGAGAATTATAACTACAAGTTTCTTTTCTTTTAATTTGTAATTTTTTAACATAAGGATAAAGTATCCAGAGAAAAATATGACCTTATACACATTATACCCTTCTCTTTATTTAATAGTCTGTATTATACATTATATATTATGTATCATGGGTAATATATGATACATGTACAGAAGATGAATTCTTTTTAATTTAAGGGGCTATAAGGAAAAGAATATATCTTTTACCCAATCCCTTCATTTTCCCCCAAAAGGGACTATCATACATATTTAATAGGAAACAAATGTTTTTATATCCATAAAAACACTCAAATATTTTCATAGGTTGAAGACACTAGTCAAGATATTTACAGCGTATATCGGGCTCTTTCAGTTCTGTGCTATGATCTCAATGTCTTCATGTTCTTTATCCTTATCCACAGCACAATTTATGCAACTCAAACTAATAATTTTTTCAGTGAAAATGCACAGTTTTTATGGGACCTGCCTAATACACGGGCACTTTGTTCTTAAATCAAGCTAATCTAAAAACCTAGGAAATAACCATTCCTCAGAAAACTTTTATCTCTTTGACTTGTTAGAGTTTTAGAATTTGTCAGACATATTTTGTGATTACACAGCATTCCCTTTGCAAATATTGGTACTCTCAAGACCTGAGCTATATGCCTCTTTACAGAAAAGCATTTAATGTATTATGTAAGATAAAAAAAAGAAAGAATAAAGCAAAAATAGCTCATGGCTAACAATTTGATTTTGACTGGAATGATATCTTCCTCCAGCAAATTTTGTTTTGTTGAAGAACATGGAACTAAGGGAAAAAAGGAAAAAAAATCACTTTAGTATTTCAACTACTTTTACTGCCTGTTCAACTCTGACAAAAAATAAATTTGAGAACTACTTACACTGAATAGATGGAAAATGATTTAACACTCATGCCTCTGCTCAATTTGGGCACCTGCACACATCAAAGCTTGTATCTGAGAATTGCTGGTTTATAGTTTTAAAATGCAGCAAAAGGAAACTAGTCTACACTTCACTTTAGGTAGAACTTGCTCAGCATGACAACCTTACTGTTTAAATATTAATCGATGTCTTTAAATATTAAATGGAAAGGCTCTGTGATACTGCGCATGCACTAAAACATCTTGCTCTGGTTTCTGAGTTTGGGTGTTTCAATGTTGCTATTCTCTCATTTAGAAATCAGCAAGAAAAGTAAAACTTAAAGACAAAAATTCCACTCAGGGTTGACCAGAAAGCCAGAAAGGGAGTATGCATTTTGAAGCTGAGAACTAAAAGTTGAGGAAATTTGATGAGATCTTAAGTCTGTGCTCAGATAAATAAAAGCTCAGTAGTGAAGAGTCCACAGGTATGAGGTGAGTGGTTGTAAAAGGCAAGTGAACTCTTTGTAGATGGAAGACAGTGATGGCCCTTTGGGAAATGATTTGCTGCTATGGTCTATGGAGTACTCTGCACACTACTAAAAAAAAAAAAAAAAAAGAGCGCATTTCACAACTATACTCATTATGTTTTCAAAGGTTGGTGTTTTGTTTTTTTTTAATGTTTTGAGCACAATGAAACACTAATGACTGCTCATATTCCTGTGCCTACTTTTTAAAAAGTGAACCCTCTTCTAGCAGTGATAGAAGATATTTTAGTTTCTTTTTGGTATAGAATGGTCATCCGGCCCGTGCCCAGAATTTAATGATAGCATGAGTCATGCAGTGAATATGAATTAATCCCAGTGTTAAGAATGGACATTGACACTCTCAGAAACCATTCTGAATGCACAGTTTTATGTCAACTGTTCTATTAATTCCAGAGCACAGGCAGTATATAGCTTGCATTTACTGCTCTGACACTCAACCTGTTCACAGTTTTTAAAGTAATGACCCATAATATTCTTGGGCTTGTGTGCATTCCATTTTATTGACATACATTTGAGCATAAGTCTTAGGTTAGTGTGGGCACGCTCTAGAGTATGAACTCTTCTTCCTTCTCTGCCATTCCTGAGTAGGAAATAAATAGCATTCTCCGGGCACCAAACATTGCCAGGGATGCTGCACTGCCTCACATAGGCCCAGAAGTAGTAAGGTCATTGACTATGGGCTGAACCTTTGAAACTCTAACACAAAATTAGCACCACCACCTCATCACAAGTCCATTACTGCTGTTCCTTTGTAGATGGTCTCAGGTCTGCCCATGACTCACTGGACCACAAATAGAGCCATGCTCCTAGGAAAGGCTGGTTCTCATTCTCCCAGGTCTGTTCCCTGTAGCTCTTCTCACCTATTTGGTGTAGTGACTAAAAATTGATTGACAGGTGACTTGTTCACTCAGCCTTTTGCCAGAAAGACAAAGGATTTTGGTTTTGCTTCTATAGAAACTATTAAACTAAACCATCATGAGAGAAATATATGACACTATAAAGGAACATATTTTCTGTTCCACTCATCTGACCAGAAGTAGCCTGATTTTGTTTGACAGGATCTTAAGGATATGGTTGGAAATGGTGAACAACAAACACCACTAGAATGCATATAGATATAGAGATAGACATAGACATAGAGAGACTTATATAAACATAATATATACTATTGTGTATAATAATATATAATATAAATATATATTTATAATTATCTATATATTTATACCTATATATTTAGGGTTGATGTGACTCCAAATGAGACAACTTCTGAGGAGGAAGGAAGGAAGAATGACCCAGAACATTCCATGAACGAATTTCTTAATGATAAATGATTTGACATTAATCCCCAAATCACTTCTCATTCCACAGGAACTTAAAAGGAGCATGTTAATTTAAGTCACTGTTGAGATGATGACTGGGGTGGCACTTAGCTTGTAATGACATCTGATTCCAATTTGCCCTGCTATCTAGACTCCATGGCAATGCTATTTATTCCCCTTTCTCCTTCTATCTGTGTAGTTTCTATTACCATCTTTGAGTTGTTTGGACAACCATCAGAGTGACCAGGGGTTATTTTGAAAGTTAATTTCCTAGTTCTTCAAGAGGTGTAACATGCATCTCTACCAACAGCAATTTGGAATAAAGGCAATTAGATATGGGTTCATGTTTCCCCTATTCAGGAAAGTTTTAAAGGATTCTCCGCTTAGAATATCAGACATCAGATGCAAGACAAATGACGAAGCAATCACATAGGGAGAAAGGTCTGCAGGTGAGTTCATCTCACCTACTGGGTCCTTCAGAGCACACATTTGGGGTTCCTTTTAATTTCATCTCCTTAGTAAAAAGTCAATGAATTAATAAGGCTTGGAGGTTTGCTCTTTCTGTTTTGGACATGTCCATAAAAGGACATTCAATGTGTGTGATTAGTAAAGACATGAGCTGGTATAATGGTGAATAACCCAGATGTGAGAGGAAAGCTTTCAACTCCATAGCCACACTCAAATCACCTCTTAACCCTGTAAGGAGATGCCTGGATTCTGTTCAAGTGCATGCAGAGTGGAGGCAGATACTTGTTCTCGCAGGACAATCAGGGCACAGCACTCCTGCTGTCCCATTCAATCCACTTGGATTGGGAAAAATCTGGGAGTCGATGACATGGACACATGGTATAGTTCTGGATTTGAGCCATGGTGTATCGCAGGTAACACAGTATCTCTAAGACTAGCCTCCCATTTGAGACTACAAATGACGGTATTATTGTGCCTTCAAGAATTAGTTTTTTAGTGCTTTTGTTTTTTTGTTTGTTTTTTGTTATCGTTTTTGTGGTTTTGGGGGGAGCTTAGAAGCACTTAGAGCATATGGATGACAAATACCAGAGTCCAAAAGACTATAGATGGAGAGATAAATAATTCAGGAATTGTTATACTAGGCCAGAGAGAAACAAGGAAAGGGATGGAGAAGGTGAACTTGGTAAGCCCATGTTTTCATTACCTGCAGCTGATGTTTAGGAAGAAGTCTGAGTACTGTTCCCACATTTCTCCAGTAGGTAAGAATACAGATCTTGGAGACCACAGGAAGCACAGGAGAAGGGATCAATAGCAATGGTTAGGAGCAAAAGGAGAGTAGACTGTGTGGTAGTCTTACTTGATCACATAAAGAGTGTCTGAAGAGGTGGATATTGTAGGCAATTAGGAAGTTACCTTGAGAGCTGAGACACAGGTGTCTGTATATTTGAACACAGCCAGTGAAGGAGAACATTCTAGTATGTGGGGGTCAAAAGTAACACAAACTAGAGGCTGCTGGGGAGAGTTAGGGAGGGAAGAGGTACAGCAGAGGCTATAGATCAGAGTGCCTCAACCCTGAGCGAATGGCCTTGGGACACCAAGTTCCACAAACAACTGCATCCTGGAAAGCAGTCTGCCCTCTATGACTCACCGAATCCATCAACGCCACCGCAGAGCTCCACTCCAAAGTTTGTACCTTGTTTTGACTTATCCTGCTTCCTTGTTTTTGATTTTCGAGGTACTAAGATTTCCCTCCTGTTCTTTGAAACTGGCCAGTAAAATCAGGCTTAGAGTGAAAACAAATAAATATCAAATACTCCTAGTGAACACATTTTATAAGTGTTTTCTCTAAACACAACTTCTAGATGCACCTTTCACACTTTGCCATACGTATTTGCTTCAATAGATAACAATGCATCATTCACCTAGAAAAGAGATTTATCTAAGGTAGTAAGCATCTACACACATTTCAGTTATATCTATGTGTTTGAGGATAAGGAAATACCTAAGAGTAATGAACCCACAATTAGGTGAAAACCACTTCTGCTAAAGAAAAAAGTCAGTGACAGGGAGGGAAGAACAAAATATTTCAAAACATTTAAAATGTTTACTTTTTAGATTGGGAAATAAGAGATTTATGTTTCTCAATATTTAAATAAAACAAAATCTATATTAGACACACTTTATAATACCAAGATCCTAAATCTAAGTGTTTAAGATCTTTTCACTTGGACTTTAATCCCCTTTTCATCTTATTACTTATCAGCTCTAATAGTGTTCTCTGTTGTGTCTCTGTTTTCATCAACAAAGGTCTTTGCCAAGTGCACCTGTTTGCCTTTCTCTCACTGCAGTATCCTTCTGCCAGGAATGCATTTACATTCAGTCAGATTTTCCTCTCCAAATATTTTCCAGACTTTTTGGCTCACAGAACATTCTTGTTTGTTTTTTTTTTTATTGAATATGATCTCTCTGTCCTCTCAATGTGTGTGTGTGTGTGTGTGTGTGAGAGAGAGAGAGAGAGAGAGAGACAGACAGACAGACAGACAGACAGACAGACAGACAATTGGCTTGGCTGTCTCTTCAAAATGTATTTGGATAATATTTTTCTTGATATATAGCTCAGTTGTTCTAACCTTCTTATTAATTAAGGTTAACTGGGAAAATCATTTAAGATGTTGTAGTCTAGGTCTTGATTCAAATGCTTACACTGACAGAAGTTTATACAGTTTCCCAAGAGATCCCAATATGACTGGTACCATGTGAGGATACCCTATTGCCAGGTGCCACATCTTATTCATGTCTACAACAGTACAAAATTTCACATACACAGCCTGGTAATGACAAGCACAAGGAATATATGATTAGGTATCTAAATACCAATTATCTTAAACGTCAGTAAGAAGAAACTGATGACCTTTTGTTCTGATAGTATATTACTACAAAAGAGCCACTTAGCAGAAACTTGACCTTCAATAGCTCAGTGCCATGATTATTTGGAAGCAAGTTAACTAAATGTTCAAACATGAACAGCTGAACTGTAATCGACACTGCCTGCAGGGATATAAAACCCCGGAGTCCAAGGAGGAAAGGCCATAGCTAGAACTCTTCCTTCCAATCCTTGACACCTGATCCTTAACCCCAGAAAAGACCAAAGCAGTCACATAGATCAGGGTAAAGCGCACGGCGCAAAGAACATACAACATTCATTAACATTATAACAGTAACACATATTTTTAAAAAGTTTGTAGACTATGGGAAAACTGTAACCCTCCCCCTCCTAGTGTATGTGCACGTGCATGTGGAGGTTGACTCTCCCATATGGATTTGTGAAAGTCAGAAGTTGACATTAGATGTCTCAGTCAATTTTCTACCTATTTTGAAATATTTTTAATATTTTTTTTCACTGAACCTGGCCACCACCATTTTGGTTAGACTGGCTTGTAAGAAAAACTTAGTGATTTGTGTGTCTCTGGTCCCTAGCAGCAGCAGTGACACACGTGACTTTACATGTGCACTGAGGATACAGATTCGAATCCTCGAGATTGGGGAGAACTCTTTCCACTGAGTAATCTTCCAAATCCATCTCTCTAATTATACCAATTAAGTCACAATTATATACAATCTGTATCGTTCATGGCCTTGACACCATAATCAGGTGATTTTGTTAAGCAACATTCCAGCAGAGAGAGAGACAAAAAACAGAGACAGAAACAGAGATACAGAGAGAGACAGAGACAAGGATGCAGAGAGAGACAGAGAGAGGAAAGAGAGAGAAAATAAGTGAGACTCAACATAAATTTTCAAAAAGGAAATAAGTAGACAACTTTTAATATTTCTTCTAGCCAGACATTTTCCCATGAAATTATCTACCGTTCTGTCTTCAAGCTCAGTATTTCCTCAGCGGAATCTATAAAATCCAATGTCATAATCCATTATATCTACTAATGTTGCTTCCCTTCCTCACATCTTTTTATTCTTTCCTGTCTTTCCCAAAATCCTGTTTATATGGCTCATCTAGTCTTGATTAGCACATTATTTACAATTACAATTTTTGGTCTGCTAATATCAAAGTGGTTGTCATATCTGATCCCTGTTACTGATGATTGTTTGTCTCTTCAGGCAACCTTTTCCAAACTTTCAGAAGACCTTGTCATTTTGTTTTTGGGTTATTGAAAGATGGGGAGTTGAATTAAGATAAACTCAGAGCATGGGAACATATAATATCTGGTAGTATTTTCTACTGTGCCACAAGTGCCAGAAACTTCGAATTGCTGGAATAATTTGTTTTCCCTAGAACTTCCATAAGCATGTTTCTTTAGGTAGTTGGCTCCTTCCAGATTTTATACAGTTCAGTGTGTGCTTGCAATGGTGATTAGTGTGATACAGCAGGGAGGGGAACATTTTATAATGTCCTGATTAAACTTGTTTAGATGGTATCTTAGTTGGGTTTCTATTGCTAATAAATAAATACCATGACCAAGGAACTTATAAAAGAAAGAGGTTAACTGGGTCTATTATTTCAGCAGGTTAGGGTGTATGATGATGGAGTAAAAATATGGAGATATGTAATTAGGGAAGCAGCTGAGAACGCTCTTCTTGAGTCACAAACACAAGGCAAAGAGAACACTGAAAAGCCCATCCTTGGGTGACATGTCTTTTTCAACAAAGCTACCCTTCCTAGTTTCTCTCAAACAAATGCACCAACTGGGGATCATATTAAAATATATGAGCCTATAGTGGTCCACTTTCATTCAAACTGCCACAGGTGGACCTTCAGACTGTGACTTTGGCAGGGAATTCTACAGTGGTATAGTCTTTCCACTTCTTTCCAGGACACTGACTTCTTTTCAGTAAGAACTTAATGCAGGGGAACATAAGACCCTATGCCCCAACTCTTTGGGGTTTCTGTGAATTCTAGGGTGGAGGAGGAATGCATTGGGAAGATCCTCCTCAGCACTGGAATGAGGCTAGGTGCTTTTCTTGCAGAGAAGGATTCGTATATCACGGTTTCTCCTCTGTTGGAGTCAAGGGAACCCTAATCGAGGAAACCTAGAGGAAGTACGAGACATGAATTTTATGAGATGTGATCGAACACTGAAGCATCCAGGAAATTCTTATGTGCCTTCAGCAATTCATCAATATTACTACCCCAGAGTGCCAAGCCTTTTGTTTTTATTTTGTGAATATTTTTGTAACAAAAAATGGTTCATTAAGAATTTTGTTTTAATCATATTCGCTCCCCTGACTCTTCTCAGAGCCACACCCTATTCACTATTTTGAGAAATTTATTACTCTTTATAACTCTTAATTTATTATTCTTTGTTTGGTTGGTTGTTTTATTCGATTCCTTCAAGTCCAACTTCAGTTGGCTGTACCATCTTGTTCAAGTGTCCCTCCGCAGGAGTGTAGTCAACTTATCAGAGTTACATTCTTAAAGAAAACCGAGTCTCCTTGCATGGAGAGAGAGGGTTGACATGAATTTCCACCACGAATGCTGGAACCTCCACCCTAGGAACACCACTAATGGAGTTCTGTGTCTTAAACGTACACAGACCTTCCTATCACAAGCCCCGTGAATTCATATGTGTACCTGCCATGCTGTGTCATGAGGATATTTTTCTTTGTTTTGTATGTTGTTGTTCTTGGTTTTTTGTAGTCATTTCCTAGCTCTTGCTTTTACAACTTTTCTGTCCCTTCTTTTACAATGACCTTCGATCACTTTAGAGGAAGGAAGTGATAAAAGTGAACACTGTGTAGTCACTTATTCTCTCTGAGCCTTGCCCAGGGTTGGATTCTTCTGCTAATCACTGTCTGCTGCAAGTGAAAGTGTCTCTTCTGAGGGCTGAGGAGTGCTTTAATCTGTGGCTCTAAGTCATCAGCAGTCAGTTCAATGCTATATTCATTCGCAAAAGTCGATTTTCTCCCTAGGGCCTACGGTCTGTCTAGACAGATTGTTGGTCATGATAATAGGGTCAGAGATGGGTTTCATCTTGTGGAAACGGTCTTAATTCCCATCAGAGAGTGGTTGGTTCCTTCTGTGATGTTCGTGTCACTGTGGCTCCAGTAGGTGTACACTGCCAGGAGAGTCATTACTGTAGCCTACAGGGTTCATTCCTGGGTACGGCTGTTGGATTACTTTTATCCTAACCCATCAGTGCGGGCAAACTGTCAAAACTCACAGAAATGCCATAAGCTATGCCAGCTATCCAAATAACTCTAAGAGCATATAGGAGATTTTTCTCAGGAAACTTTTGGAAGATTCAGTAAGAATACTAATGGCAGATGCACCTCATTAGAATGAGTTAGAATATCTTAATGTCCAGAGTTTTAATGTTGTTATTCTTGCTATTGTTTTTGTTTTTTGTTTTATTTTGTTTTGTTTTCTTTTGTTTTTTACTATGAAGAATTGCAGCTCTAGGAACAGTTTTCTAAAAAAAAAGAAATCAACAGATAGACAGACACATGCCTCTTGTTTTTTCATGTAATTTGTTTACTCTAAAATGCTTTATTTTCATGATAAGAAAATGTTTTTATGTATTAGTTTCCCCCAGATCTTTCAAACGTTGTGTTATGATTAACCTCTCTCATTAGGGTGGTAGGTTTATTATACTGGTGAAATAATTTGGTGAATTAATTAATGATCCCCTACTGGTTCCCTTGAGTTTGCAGTCTCCTGTTAGGCAGCATGCCCTTTTGACACCGATGAGGACATAGTCACTTTTCCTGTGCTCCACTTCCTCCTCAGCTTTAATGAGTTCATCAACCATCAGGTGTGATATCAAAATATGTTCCTCTTTTATGCCAAATGCAGAAAGACAAATGAAAATGCCCAAAAGCCAAGTTTCTTGTATTTATAAAATTTAACCCCTTATTAAAACATACAACAAAGTCACTACTATAATAAGAGTTCAAGACAGACAAATGAGAACTATATCCTGTCTCTTCAGAGCTGGGAAGGTAATAGATGTGGTCAGGTGTATCCAGGGTGATATGATCATAGACACCAGAGAATACAAACAAAGGGCTGGAAGGTGTTGTTGGAAATATAGCTTGGAGAAGATGAAATCTGTATTTCAATAGGATATAAAAAGTAAAATATAAAGTATTCACCCGTGTGCCTTTTACGTGATGAGATACACAATTACCTACTTTTGAAAAATTAAATCAGAATTAATTTTTCCCTTTTTATTTTGGCGGGTAAAGCGTGCTTCAGTGTTCCATGACAAATATTTGTAGAGCAGACAGCAGGTCTGATCAGTGAAGCATAGGTCAAAAAAGAAAGGCAAAATATATCTTCTGTGGTTTGCTCAGTAATTCTCACAGGCCTCTCATGCCATAAGCAACTTCTGCATTGAGCTACAATTCTCATGTTTAAATATAAATATTTTCTTTTACTACAGTCCTAAACTTTAAAGTATAGAGACCACCTATTCAAATGCACATTATAAATTCTATGATCCATTTTACAAGAATGTAAGAGATGTCCATTAAAGCCCATATTTATGTTCAGTTTATCCTTTTAAGTTGACTCTATAATTAAGCTTTCGCCTAAAAGTTAACTCTAGAATAGCTAAATAAATATAAGTAGGTGCTAGTTTGAGGCCAAAAATTAAAATGCTTTAATTAGAAAAAATATTTTGATATAACATTTTGAAAGTAGAAATGTTAGCCAATATTTTAATATGATATTGTTTATCTGCAATACCTAAGACATGATGACTGGTTGGTTGGTTGTTTGGTTTGGGTCTTTTTGTTTGTTTGTTTTGTTGTGTTTGGTTTTGTTTTATGGTATTTTGTTTTGTTTTGTTTTGTTTTTGAGACAAGGTCTCACTATGTAGCTCTGGCTAACCTTGGAACTGGCTTTGAAGATTAGGCTGGCCTGGAAGTCACAGAGATCTACCTGCTTCTACTTCTTGAGTTCTGAGATTAAAGGTTCATGTCACCACATATGGCATGAAAAATGATGACTTAATATATCAAATGTAACATTGACAAGTTTTATTAGAATTTATTAATAAGGCACAGTGACTCATCTTTTGAATGGTTCCTCATTTCCAAAAATTTTAAGTTAAAAAGCAAATGCTGATTTACATTTCGACATTCTCTTTTTTCTCTTAGAGTGTATTTGTTTCTGTGTATGTGTGTTTTATGAAGGCGTAAGAAGGATATTGGTGTTTTGCTTTATCTCTCTCCTCCTATTCCTTGGGATTTTGGTTGAGATTCACTTTTGTTTGGGGAGGTATTGTTTGTTTTTTGTTTAATTTATTATTACTTTTATTTTTTTACAATCAAGTCATTGCCCCCCTCCAGGCCTGCCCTCCCATAGTTCCTCAATCCCTTTCCTTCCTCCCTTTGTCTCCAAGAGGATGTCCCCCACCCTAAGTCAGGTGTCCTCACTCCTGGGGCCTTAAGTCTCAAAGGTTAGGTATGTCTTCTCCCACTGAGACCAGACCAGGCAGTCCTCTGCTGTGCATGTGTGGGGGATCTCATATCAGCTGGTACATGCTGGCTGGTTGGTGGTTTAGTGTCTGAGAGATCTCACCGGTCCAGGTTAGTTGAGATTGCTGGTCTTCTTATGGGGTAGCCTCCTCCTCAGGTTCTTCCAGCCTCTCCCTAATTCAACCACAGGGGTCCCCAACTTTAGTCCAGTTGTTGGGTTTAAGTATCTGCATCTGTCTCAGTCAGCTGCTTATTGGGCCTTTCAGGATGGCCATGCTAAGGCTCAAAAAAAGAGGAAAGAGATTTGTTTTAATTGAATCCCAAGTTTGGCTTGAGGCTAGCAAATCCCAGTGTTCTCTCTCTATCTTTGCCCCCGTATTGCTTGGGTTATGGATGGACACATGACCACCCCTGGCACTTAGGGACTTGCTCTCAGGATTTTAAATTTCTACTGCAAGTGATTTTAATCATTGAGGCGTGTCCTCATAACTCTCTCTTGACTAATTTCTCTCCACACATAAGGATGTGACTATAAAATCAACTTTCAAAGGCAACTATGGAAAAACCAAGCAGCAGACTCTTTCTGTGTATTCATTCCCAGGACACTCATTCTCTCATAATGTCCTCCATTCCTATGCAAAGAACTCTGGACTTCCTATGTCCTTGGCCCCTTAATCTATTCAATCTGGACATAAAATACTTGGCTTATTCTCTATAAGTAATTATTTCCTTAGGAAAATGAGTGTTTATTTCAAAGCTGCTCTCTGTGTGGGCGCAGGGCTATTGGTAGAGCCATGTGAAAAGCAAAATATTTCTCAACAACTGAAAAACATTCCTGACTTTCAGAAGGTTTTTTTTTTTTTAATTTCGAAAACAATTGTTTTCAGTCATTTGAGAGGAATTATAAGTGGTAGTTTATTTGATGCTGTTAGTGGTTTTATTTTTTTTTCCTTTTGAAAAATTGCCACCAAGTACAACGAGAATCATGAAAAGGAAGTTGTTTTAAGTGGCCCATTGTTTTTGATGAATCTTGTTGGTTGCTTCAATGTAAATTTCACAGTCTTAATTGCTTATTTGTCTCTCCATCTCTATTCACTGTCCAGTTCCCACACTGTTAATTTTCAACATTTTTCAAGTTAAATTTGACATTTCTGTTTTCACAGAACAACAACAAAGGATGTGTCTTAGGGGGAAAAATGTAGGTGAAGTCAAATACAACCACAACATTTCTCACATTACACTTCTTAAAATGCTTTTTTGTTTTGTTTTGTTTTTTTGGCAAGACAAACCCTACAGAGGATTATTACAGGTTGAATTCCATTAGATGAATATTTGTTTTTAGTGTTTCTTTGGCCCAGTAGTGCATGTATGCTAACTCTACTGAACTCTATCTCCAGGCTTAAAGTGTGGCTTTAAAATGCTACACATTTCATACAATAGCTTCTTCAATTAAAAAAGTAAAACCTTCGCCATCCACGATAACATGGTGGGTAGAGAATGGGTAAACAACAGAACCATGTTAGCCATAGCCCTGGTAGTTAAGAGTACATTATATAAGACAGCAGCGGAGTTGGGGATTTAGCTCAGTGGTAGAGCGCTTGCCTAGGAAGCGCAAGGCCCTGGGTTCGGTCCCCAACTCCGAAAAAAAGAAAAGAAAAAAAAAGACAGCAGCAAATTTGACGAGTAGTTTCAATGTTCTTCATATGTGGCACCTTCTTATCACACCCTTACCTGGCAGAAGAGTGAGCTAGCTCTCTGAGTTCTTTTATAAGGGTTCTGTATTTACTCATGAAGACAAAGACTTCAGACTGAATTATCTGAGTCCCCGCCCCTTAACATCGTTGTGCTGGTGATTAAGTTTCAAATTATGAATTTTTGGAAGTCAATGCTTAGACTATAACTAGAAGTCCACAAATGAATACTACAAAAATGATAGTTATTCAGGGATGGAGGGAGGGAGGCTAAAGAAGAGATGTGGATTTTGAGGAGGAGAAACTTGTAGTTCGTTATATAGAAGAAAGCTTAGAGGGCATTTTTAAGAAGGACGTAACAGCTGTACTGCATGTTTGGAAATGCCCATTTGGTTTCAACAAAGGAATTGACTACTTCTTTGGCGAAAACAGCTTCCGGTAGATTGACAGTTGTACTTTTGAACGTGAAGAGTTAAGGGTTGGAAGTACACAGACTGTGGTGGTTTGAATGAGGAAATGTCTTCTATAGGCTTGGGTACTTGGACACTTTGTCCCAATTGATGATGTGGTTTGGAGAAGGTGGTCTAGCATCTTCTCTGTGAGTGGGCTTTGAGATTATATAGCCTTGATTGACTTCTAGTCTGCATTGTTTTTGCGTTAAATGTGCACTCTCAGCCTCCTACTGTGCCTGCCTGCTGTCCCGTTTACCCACTTGGAATCTAAGCCAGAACAAAATGTCTTCCTACTATATGCTGCCTTGGTCATGTAATTTTATCTTAGTAACAGAAAGCTGTACACAAGTGATTAGAAAGGAGAAAAAAGCTCGTGTAGATAAATGTTTTCTAGCACATTTCACAGAAGGAAACAGAGGGGAGGCAACAGTGAAATGGACATGTGAAGCTGTTAGGAAATGTTAGAGAGTTGGGTAAATACACAAAAGGAAATAGGAGAGGGAGAAAGTTCTCACACTCCAGTGGAAAGCAGGACAGTACATACAGGGGACCCCATGCTAACTGGAGTGGGCAGGGAGTCAGATGGCATTAGTCAGATTTAAAAGAATATAAACCCTACATCCTGTCCTTGTAGCTGAATTGGGATAGCATTGCTAAATGACTAGGCAGATACTGGGGATGTCTCCAGTATCTACCTTAGGACTACACATTTGTATGCACTGTTATTTGGTGTTGCAAAATGCCTGCCTTGCACCATGTATTCAAGGCCGATTGGTCCCGCCTTCTGTACGCAGTGAAAGCATCCGATCTGCAGCCTTCTGAAGCCTGTACCACTTGCTTTGCAAGGTCTTCTCCATGCTCACACATTGCTGTCGGACTCCATGCCATGGAAGTGTGATCTTTACTTGTCATCCCTCCTGGACATTGCAAGCACTTTGAAGATGGGAGCACAGCTTACTTGTCTGCTCAGTTGAAAACCACATCCATACGAACCATTCCATATTAACTGCTAAAGAGTTGACAGAATAGTTGTTTGGTCGAGTGAGCTGGATCATCCTGGGCAAAGTTCCTGTCTGGTTATCTTGATTGTCTATTTAGGACAAAGATTTATCATGAAAATACATTTGGTTGTGTCTAGAAGTGTGTTTCTAGAAAGATTAAACTGAGGAGGGAGGATCTGCCTGAAGCTGGTCCGCACTCTCTGAGCTGTGGTCCCAGATTAAACAAAAAGGGAGAAATTAGGATAGCACCAGCATTCACCTATTTGAGCCTCAGGATTAAGGATGCTATGTAAATCAGCTGCCTCAAATTCCTCCATTCATGACTTCCCCAGTACAATGTAGCACACGTTCAAACTGTGACTCAAAACACACCCCTCCTGCCTCGGGTTGCCTTTTAGTGGGGATTTTTTTCATATCAATGAGAAAGGAAATTAATATACCTCCTTTGAACTGTAAGGGTGGGAAATGAAGACGGAATTAATCTGTCTGTATTCTCTTGCTATGACATTCTGCTCCTGGCTTAGACCCCACCGCTTTTAGTCATCTTTGTTCTGCAGCTGGTGTTCGTGTGTGTGTGTGTGTGTGTGTGTGTGTGTGTGTGTGTGTCTGTGTCTGTGTCTGTGTCTGTGTGTCTGTGTGTATGCGTGCATGTGTGTTTGAACTTGGCTATCATATAGGATTATCTTCCTTCCTAAATGTTTGCAAACTAGAATTTTTCACTGAATGTTGAAGCTTACAGGCCGAAATACAAAAATGTATAAAGCATGATTTTTTGAGCCCAAAAAAGAGACACTATAAGATTATGATAAAAACCACAATTGACAATCAGTCCCTGCTACATAGCAATTCACTGATATGTGCCTCAGAAAAACATGGTCTGCCACCCCTTTCATGGGCTGTCTCCTGTTTGCGTAGCCCTAGACTTCTTTACTTTTCTCTCTATACTGAGCACATCACCCTCCCCAAAGAGACTGCTTGTGGCAGGTAGAATAATGAACTCTGCCGATGTGTAGATGCTTCTTCTCAAGTCATGTGGAGCAAGAAGAGCAGACCTAAATCTGAGTCATGCCTTCTGGGGTCAGCCCAGATAGAAGGACCTGGAAGAGGGCCTTTGAGCCTTTCCAACTCTTTCTGGCACATCCATCAATCCTGATGCTGCAACTTTTCTTTCTTAATATTAGAACTAATATTGTTGGGATTCCATCACAAACCAAAGATAGACAATTCTCTAGGAATCCCTGAGGACTCCTGATGAGGACTGAGGAGACATTCACCCTTGTGGAATAGGCCACTACCAGAATCTTGGCCTTTGCACAATGAAACAGAAACTGTTGGACTACCCATCCTGCAAGCCAGTCTGATAACCCATCTGTGCACCAGGAGTTGCTAGAACTAAGAAGTTGGATTAGCTAATCCCATCTCCCACTATTGACCTAGGCATCTCCAGGCAGAGCCCAGCTTGGCTAGACTTTATGTCCAGCATGCAGGAGCAACAAGTGCACTAAACCCCATCGTGTTCTCTGATCTTGGAAATAAAATCAACCTCTCATACTCTCATGAAGTCTTCCATCCCATGGTCTCTCTCCTCACAGCTCTGCAGAGTGACCTGTGCTGATCTTGGACATTTGTTCCCTCATCTCTTGCCATATATTCTTCCTCTAGTTCTTTTGGTGGACTCTGCTGACCTCCAGCACAGGCTTCATTCAAACTCTTTTCTTTTTCCTCCTACAAATAGAAATCTCAAAGTACTCACTTTATTTTATTCCTAATCACTTTCCTAGTTCCATCTCAAGAGTCATGTCTCCATCAAGGGTTTCATCGCCTTAGACTAACTGCTACTCACTTGTCATATACTATCAAAGTTATCTTCATTTACACACAAGAATCATGTTCTGATCACCTTTTTCTCCCATGATGACCATATGCTCCAGGAAAACTGTTTTGTTTTCCTTCACAACTGCATCCAAATTGTGAACACAGAAAAATGTGTTTTGATAACGTGGATAAAAAATGTGAATGTCAAATTTTATTTTAGGATGACTTGGTTTCAACACCTCACATGAGAACAGAGGCAAAGTTTCTCATAGAAAAGTGGCTAACTTCAAAATAAATTTTTACAGCAAATATTTTTAATTATTTATGGCAGATATGTAGGCTGGCCAATTCTCAACTTTGTTTAGTCATTTGCTTTTTATTCATCATTATGTAACACATGTGAGGGGTTGTTAGCAGAGGTATAGACCTAACTGGACTCCTTTCTTTGCACTGAACAAGTGGCCTGAGACAGTTACGTGCGTGCAGGTTTTATTTGTGTCAGAACCTATCCTTAGTGGAGAACATGCAATTAGGGTATGATTGGAATTTGAATTATATCATTTTCTAGGGGACCAATATGTTTGGCCTATTCAGTGTTTTAATCATTGTAATGGGTATTCAATTCCCTTGCAATGAAACAAGCTGCAGCCTTCTGCCACCTTCTCTTCTTGATGACAGTTGTACACAAATTAAACAACGATCAGTATCTGTGTTACGTGAGGGCTTTAAAAAATACATCTGTACAATTAAACACATGAAAGTAGTAACACTTCAGATGTATTTGAACTTTAAACATAAGGCAGATAGTCTGGTATTCTCCCTAGACTTGAAAAATGGATTTTTTGTCCATTCTTCTAGATTTTCAAAACACAATAAGAATAAGAAACATTAATGAATATAAAAAACCGTGTCTTATATATCATTGTTAATCTGCAGTCAAGAAACATTTTAGGAAACATCCAGATCTCACCAAAAAGTAAGAGTTCCTACCCAAATATGAAGACAGAAATGGATTGTGCCTTTGGGAAGCAGTTATTGAGGGTTAGTTTTCAATGATGGGAAGGAGACTAGGTCATAGCGTAATAGGGGATGAGACAAGAAATTCAAAGGACTCAAGGCAGAGTCAATGTTGGTATACAGCAGCACAGAGATTCTTTGAGCCCAAAGCTGTCCAGAGAGTCTGTGGCAAATCATATCAGGTTTATCGCTAAGTTAACTCAAAAGCAAAGGAGGCTTTGCATAGTGGTGATGTAATGGTTGAGCAATCATCCCCGTGCCTATGTGTAAGATAATCTCCCATTGAGCAAGACGAGATGAAAGGACACTAACTTGGATATTGCACTAGTTCACAGAAAGAGATGATAGTTGCGTGAATCTCAGCAGTAGCCACAGAAGTCTGTTGCCTGTGTCCCGGACTCCTCGCTACCTGATCCTACCTGCCCTTGGGGATTGGAGGAGAGTGGCGGAGTCAACAACACAGACTCGGGGAGCAGTGAGAAAGCCTCAGCAAAGCTCATCTGAGCACTGCTGCAAGCTCCTTTAGTACCCTCCTCCTGTGCCCCATTGGTCCCAAGAAAGCATGTCTTCTAAACAGCACTTCCCCATTGGCTGGCATTGGTTGTGCCAGGAATCTTTGGTTTCTCAGGCAGTCTTCAATTAGGTCCTCCCGCAGGAGATGCTTTTGTGACTAGGTGGCCCCAGCTTTTACATAGAGGCACCCCCCCACACCCCTGTTCCTGCTGCAGAAGTCAAGCCATTTTTCCATATAGTATGCAGTCTTAAGTCTAAATCCGAAATCTCCTGATGAGCAGTCAACTTATGCAAGTATTCTGTTGGCAACTTCTGTTCTCCAGCGGCCGTGCTCAGAAAGCATGCTATGATTATAGCAAAAGTAATAATTTTGTTCCATATATAGGTTCAGATCATAGACAACACAGTGATTTGGTTCCAGTCAACCCAGTGATTTGTTTACTGCCTTTATGGCTGCTAGGCAAAGGTGGTAACAATGAATTGGAAAGACTGTCATAATTTTCTGTTCACAAGGAAAATCCAACTATGTTATTACTTCCAAAAACTAACATTTGTGGAAGAAATAGCAAACATATATTGGCATGAAATTGGCTATTAACTAACTAACATATACCAAAAATAGAGTTAAAAATAATAATCTTAAATATCTTTGCATTCTGAAAACACCCTTGGAACATGAGGACTTTGATATACTAATTGCAGAGCACAATATCTCTCCAGTCAGTTCACCCCCTTACCCAATCACTTGTCGTAATAATTGTTGACAATCATAACTCTTATGTTAGAGAGATGAATGTTTCAGGAGGTGGGAATGTCATGGATGACGTAGTTAACCCCTTCCTGGTTGGCACTGATTGCAGACTTATCAACCTTGGTGGCGAAAGGAATTAAGGTTGATAATTATCACGATTTCATCGATGAGAATTTATGTGCATAGGGAAAATTTTATATTACTATGGCATGAAATGAGATTGATTTCATCAGACTATAAAATAATCTCCAAGAAAATCCAGGAGGAGTAAGTGATTTTTAAAGAGCTGGCTTTTTCACAGGGCATTTTCTTGAGAAGTGTAAACTCTTCTGAAATATTCTACATGTAAGAATTTACATCTGTATCTGGAACCACAGATGCATGGTTCTAAGGAGTATCAGATGCTCATCTTTAGAAATTCATAAAACATCATGCTTTTCCTTTTCAAATAACAAATTACTGATAACATCCTCACTTCATCCGTCATTAATTTTAATCTATGAGTATACAGACACAGAACATTTTATATTAACAATTAAAATGATAACATTGCTGGCTTGTGTTTTCACCTTTCAGTAAAAATAAAAGTTGAAACCGATTATTTTGTAGAATGCATTCTTTTTCCAAATTATTTTCTCCCTTTTCAGTAAGGGAGAGGTCATCAATGGAACCATATGAGATGCTTTACTTTATTGATGTTTTTACACTCTAAACTTTACCTTAGCTTAACTGGTTCCTGTAGCAGTATTCTTTTTCTCATACTAAAATGCGTATGATGCCAATTTTAGTTCAAAAACGAATGGTGCCATGAAGAATGCAGGAACAGTCAGACAAGTCTATAACTTCACTCTCAGATGATACAGAAATGGGAGGTAGCTAGATGGTGGTAGGTAGATAGGTACATAAGATATATACATATATATATATATATATATAAACATCATAAAAGCAAAAAATATGGATCAAGGGTATTTGAAGGCAGCTGCATACCCACAGCAGCTCAGAACCATCTATAACTCCAGTTCTAGAGAATCCAATGTCCTCTCTTGACCTCACTGGGCACCAGGCACATACATGATGTAAAAGCATACATGTAGGCAAAATACTCATACACATAAAACAAACAGGTAATTTTAAATAAAAGAGTATGTGTGTGTTGTGCAAAAGAGCAATGTTTAGAGGGTGTTATTATGCTATTTATACTTTCTTTTTTCTCAGAGATTTTGGATATCATTCTGTTTCTCAGACACTTATATCAACATAAGCCTCCCTGTTTAATTCACTGGGGAAATTGGGAGCTCCTTTCCTACAGTTAAATTTTCACTTGGTAATGTGACTACTACGAAACTTACTATTTATGAGTTTCTAAGTGCTACAAACCACAAAGCATCACAAAACTAAACAAAAAGTAATGAACATTAGGAGATTAGGCTAATAATCTAGAGGAAGAGTCCACACTTGGATGGCAGACATAAATGTACATGGCATGCAATATAATTAATATATATTATATATGATAATAGAATATATTATAGAATAATATACATTTATGTACGCAATTACAGAAGACTCTATAATTCTTATATTTTATATAAATGTAGTGCCATAATATAAAATATACATTGTACATATTCATATATATAGTATTGTTTTGTTCATGTGGAGAATTCGAACATGAGTTTTGCTCATATTATTTTTACCTAGGAGTTCTAATATATGTTAAATGCTTTTTATATGAATCAAGGTTTGTAGTATAGTGGTTAGAGGGCAATGACCTAGTACCAATTATATTTTTAAAATTGCTGCCTAAAGAAAAATATATGATTTATATGATATATATGTATATATTTGTATGTATGTTATTATATATATAAATTTATGTTCTAACATATATATGTACATATCTATGTAAAAACACTTTTTATTTAGTTTTGTACTATTATGTAGTTTGTAGCACTTCTAAACTCACAAATAATAGGCTTCATAGTAGTCAAAGTATCAAAACAAAATTTGATTGTATGGAAGAAGCTCCCAATTTTCATATGAAATACATATGTATAATTTGGAAGGTTCCAACCAGTCCCACCTTTAGCTGTGTCATGTGGAGACCTTTCAGTTTAGCTCTTGTGCTGCTGGGAGCATCCCTTGGCCACTCATGGGCACTATCACACTTGCTGGTACGTCTCCCTGTTTTATCTAACATGTCCTATGTCCTAGATGTTGCTTCAGTCACTACCTGAAGGAAACTCAGTAATATTTCTTTTCTTTTTGAGTAAACAATGGGCCTTTGAAAGGCATACAATCTAAGGCATTGGTGTCTATTCCAATGGCAGAAGGAAAAGAAATCCTACATGTAAAGAATTCTAATCCAACAACATGGTTGCTCTGGCAAAGGATCACATCCCAAGACCTTCTAGGTCTGTGTGATCTGGCTGGAATGTAGACACACAACACATCCTTCAGTCCCTCTGGCTGGACTATAGACACATCCTTAGTACCAACCTTCAATCCCAAACATCGTAGGTAAGGTTAGTTTATAGAAGGAAGCAGTCAGGTTTGAAAGTGACATCTAATTGAGGGTCAGACCAAGAGGTGAATCAGAGAAATATTTGACAGAACGTGTCAGGATAGGATATGACCAACTCTCATGAGAACAGTAAAGAGAGGTGATGCAAGAAGATCAGAGAGAGAGAGAGAGGAGAGAGTTCACTTCAGTTTTGTGCAATTCAGTTCAGTTCAGTTGAGTGAATTCATCTGTTGTCGGTTCAGTTCAGTTCAGGTCAGGTCAGTTCAGTTCGGAGCAGTAAAGAGGCCAGTCTGAATCAGTCAGCTTGGACAGGAGTTGGAGCCAGAACAGTTGAGTTGAACCAGCCAACCAGAGTTCAGAAAGAACTAGAAAAGGTTATCTTATTCAGCATTAAGTCTCCACAATAACAATAATATCTGGAGTATAAAAGATACATTTACACCTACGCATAAGTTAATGAATTTAATTTGTGGAATATTTACTACTTACTATATGGAAGAACTGCATGCTATTCTGATGTGAAGAAAATGAATCGACATGTTTATATTTGTTGAGATAATTCTAAATTGGTGAAATATTACTTATCTTTAGATTGGAAAATATTGTCGTAGTGTCCTCTCCAAATTTGGCTTCTAATTTAATGTTAGAAAGTTAACAGTTTGTATAAAGATTTAAATAATTTCAGAATGAGACTATAGAAAGCTGAAGAAATATAAACCATACCACCCATATGTGTGAGAATAAGGTGAAATGGTTTCTTTTTGTAGATGTTTTTATTTTTCAATAGAATATTTTATGTATTTACATTTCAAACGTTATTCCCTTTCCTGGTTTCCCATCAGGAATCCCCCTCCCATATCCCTTCCCCCTGCTTCTATGAGGGTGCTCTCCCCCGCACTCACCATTCCCCTACACTGGGGAGATCCAGCCATGAAATGTTTTGAAAGGAACAAAAACTATGCAGCAGTGAGATTAGTGTGGGTAAAGTCAGCATCGAACCCTGTCTATTTACTGGACTAAAGGGCAGAATTTGAGAAAGGTACAACAAATCCTCAAGTTCTTTACTGCTCCAACCCTCTCTAATCTAACTTGAGAATACATGCAGTTCTGCATTCAGTAAGGTTAAAATGTAGGACTACTAATTAAAAAAAAACCCCTCAGAGTCAAATGCTAGCAATAATGCAAATGTGTCACAGACGGCTGAGTGAAGGAGAAAATGGCAACAGCATAAAGGATGAATTACAGATCACTCTAGAGCTAACAGAGTAATTTTATTTGCAGCTGTGTGAAAGTTTCCAGGACAGGCTAATTTTGTAGAAAAATAATATGGTAGATTATCCCAAGTTATTTCTGAAAAAAAAATAAAAGCACTATAAATAAAAATGTAAAGCAGAAAAGGAGCCATTAAAAATCATGATTAGTTTAAGGAATGATTCTACAATTAGAAAAATTTAGAGTTTCAGTTTAGTGTTTTCTATCTCCTTGGTATTTGATATTTCATTGATCACAAAAAAACCCACATATTTGAGTGAATAAAATGTTTTAAAATTACTGGAATATAAACTTATGAGGAATTACATTGACAGTAATGCTTTTGGCTTTTTCTTCTAGTATCTATATTATGTATCTATTGTTGCGTAATAAATCTCTCCACAGTGTCGCAGCATAAATGTCTCAACAAGCAACACCAATATCCCAGGTTCTGTAAGAAGCTTAGGCAAGGCTCATAAGGCATCCTGTGGTTACATTCCATTGGGCTGCAGTTAAGTTTTAGGCAAGCTTCGGTGCCATCTGAAGGTATATTTGGATGGGAAACTAGTTCCAAAGTTCCCTAAACACTCAGGGTTCGTCATAGGGTCTTCGGAGCAGGTGACATGACAGACTGTCAGAGAAACCAGTGAAGCTGTCACAGTCCTTAAAATCTCAATGCAGATGCAGGAATCTTTAACAAAGATGATTGAATCCCCTGCAGCTGAAGTGTTGCGTGCTGGGAACCAAATTTAGATCCTCTGGAAGAGCAGCACATGCTTTTAACTGCTGAGCTATCTCTCTAGCTCATACACAGATAAAATATTTAAATGGAATGTATTTTTTGTCATCTTGATACACATTAGATCATCTGGGCAAAGAGAACAGAATACCTCTACCATGTTGGCAGTAGATAAATCTGTGGGGTACTTTCCTGATATGTGGTGCTACCTTCAAGCAGGGTGATTGAAGGTATAAAAAACTTATCTGAATGTAATCCGGGAGAGCAAGCCAGTAAGCAGCATCCCTCTGTTCCCTACTTTAGCTCTTGCCTCCTGTTTCCTGCCTTGAGCTCCTATCTTGACTCTCCTTTTACGGTGGAGCTTAAACTTCAACCTCAGATAAACCCTTCCCTCTATAAGTTAGTCTCAGTCATTGTGTTTAATCACAGCGATAGAAATCTTACTAGGACCCCATAGGACTAGTTATTCCATAATAGGGACCAATACCACAAGTAGATATTTTACTTGTAAGCAAAAATTTCCCCACCAGGAATGGGTTATCTCCATTAAGTGGTGTCTCGTAGACCCCCAAACACTACAGAATGTTGTCATCTCTCTCGGTTACCTCCAGAATTGGGAAGAACCTATGGATAAAGACACCATGCACTTGAATCATAAAACATGGATAAATCAATCAAACACTGACTTAGGAACTTCACTACTAACTCGAAAGTTTTTGAAGCATGCCACCAGAGGAGAAAAGTATAAATCTTACTCAGCTGCAAACACTATGAGCCTCAATAATGACTGTACATGCTCTCTGGTACCATAGTGGCACAATGTTAATAGGAGTGATCAACTACTTTTTGATGGGATTTGTATTGCTCCGCAGTACAAAACCTATGAGTGATACGAGTACTGACAAGAACTTTAGCTAACTAGGTTCTTGGTCCTAGGGGAGAATCATTCTGCTAAGTAAACATTGTATTAAAACAACTCCTAATGACTTATTACTATATTCATATATTAGTGAATCTCTTATCCCTTACCAGTGAAGTTTCTTCCTTTTCTTCATATGTATCTATTTGTATGTGTGTGTGTGTGTGTGTGTGTGTGTGTGTGTGTGTGTGTGTGTGTGTGTATGTATTGTTAGTCACCATGGAGTAGTACTATTTGGAAGGATTAGAAAGATTAGAAGTTGTCACTTTGTTGGAGGAAATATGTCACTGGGGATGAGCTTTGGAGTTTCAATAGCCCACTCCAAGCCCCATTCTCCCAATCCATGTCTCTGCCATTGGCTCAGGATTTTGCTTTTAGCCTGGCTAGATCCCTCCTTGATCCCTCCATGATACTAATGTAACAAACCTCTGAAACTGTAAGTAGTCCGCTAATAAATTTGTGTTTTGTTTTCATAATATTGCATTGGTTGTGTCCCTTCATAACAATATAACAATGCCTAAGACACACAGAAATCCTCAACTGGTCAATACACAGAAAACAAAATATTACAGAGTGCTTACCTATAAAATGGGACCTCTGTATTATACACAACTCCCAAGGGTCAGAGATCCCCTGGGGATGTGCAGAAGAGTGTAGTAGTCTGAGGTTGTGGATGCATTTAATGAAACTGTTTTCCGGGCACAATGCAGTTGTATATATGAACTCACAGAGATAGTAGCATCGTGTATAATACCTGTGCTCAAGCCAGATTAAAATTGCAGGATAAAAGGGCGAAGGTGAGAGTGGAGCTCCATTCATAGCTATGGAGCTACTGGCATTTGATAGCTGCTGGGAAAGGAGGTAGAGTCAGTTTTCTTTAAGGGTGTAACCACTGATTGGAAAACCACGCCCAGGGCAGGCTCCACACCCACGAGTATCTGGGCATCAGGAATTGGACTGTAATAGGTTAAAGACAAACAAACATGAATCTAGGGGTGTCAGGAAGTGAGGTGGAACTGGGAGGAATTAGAGGGGGAGGGTGAGTATGATTAAATTAACTGTGAATATTTCAAATACTTAAAATGTAACTTAAAATGTTGATTGATGAGTAACAGCAGTCTATCAATGCCATATTGTCTCTACTTGAAGTAAGACAAGTCAGGGAATCTCCCCCACACCCACAAAACAGGTTTTGTGGCTATTTGCCACACCCTTATCAACATAGAAACAAAATCTAAGTTGATGTGTTTTATTGACCCTTTGAAAAGCAAAGGCCATTCAATGTTTTCAACATTTTCTACCCCATTAAAGGGTATAATGCATCAAAAAGGAACAAGTGATTCTATACTTTCCCTTACCTATTGACATTAAACAAATTAGCCCTTTCAAGACAACAGGATGCCTTTTAAGATTACCAATTAACTTTAGAATTCATGAAAGCTACCAGTTAACATTTCACTACAGTTGTATTATCTCATATAAAAGATGCTATTTAACGTTATGAAACATTTCTTTCAATTTTTATGTTTATGTATTCTGACTTTTGAACCACACATAGAAAGTTAAGCTCATACATCCAACATGGTCACTCACACCTGTAATCCCAATACTTGGGAGGCTGAGGCCAGGAGGACTATCATGAATTCAAGGTTGGCCAGGGCTACATATTCAATTCTAGGGCAGCTTAGAATACAGACTGCGATTCTACTAAAAAAGAAACAATAACAAATGAATAAATTATTGAAACCAATAATGAGCACCCCTTTAGGGGAAATGCCCCTCCTAGAAGCTCATCTGTGAGGATCATTAAATTCCTCAGTGGACTGGGGCACAGGGATACATTTATGCTGGGGATCAAACTCAAGGCCTCCTTAGTAGGCAAGCACTCTAGCACTAAGCTATATCTCTTAAGTGTAGTATTCTAAAGCTTTATTTACACGATGCATTGGAGACAGTTTTATCTTAGTGTAAAATAAAATAACTCAGCTATCTTCTAGACAGTGGATGTATCTATGAATACAAATATTTAAAATACAAATATTCATAAAATGTCTTTAGGTATTACAATATCTGCTTTCAAATCACCCCAGGCAGTCATAGTAACAACAACAAAAAAATATGGTGCTGGCAAGTGTCCCCCATAGACACATAGACCAAAATAGAATAGAGGACCCCAAAATAAACCTGTCTACAACCATCTGCTTCTCAACAAAGGTGCCAATTAACATACATTGCAGAAATGACAGTGTCTTCAACAAAATCTTCCAGTGCTGGAAAAACTGGGTTTCACATGTAGAAGAGTAACCGTAGAGCTCCATTTTTCATCCTGTTAAAAAAAATATCTGAAAATTTATCCAAGGCCAGAAGCCTTGACATTACTGGTAAAAATAGGAATATCATTAAAGGTCTAGGCATATTCAATGCTGTTCTGAATAAGACTCTAATAGTCCAAGAATGAATAGCAAGGCTAAAAAATGGGATTGCATCAGGTAAAAAACATGTCCTTTGAAGACACTTGATTGACTAAAGAGAATAGTAGAAAATCTTTGCCAACCATTAATCTGATAAAGGATTAGTATCTGGAATGTGCAAAGAACTGAAAGGAGAAAACATTTGAAATGTAAATAAATAAAATATCCAATACAAAAATACAGTGTTTTGAAAAAAATAAAAGAACTGAAATGTCCACTAAGCAAATATAAAATAAACCAAACAATCAATTTTCACAAGAGATGCAAATGACCCAAAATAAATGAAAACCATTTTCCTCTCAATTGGTTCAGAAATCGTGAAGGAAAGAAATGCTAGATTTAAAGTTCTCAAAAATGAGTTAAATTTTGACCTCTCAAAAGGTACACCAAATTTGTCTTAGAGAATTATTTAAATACAAGGCCATAGCAAACAGCATGAGGGCAGTTGTATGAGACTTTGGTCCTATGTGTGTCCTAATACTGAGAAGATACATTCAGAGATGACAAGTGAAGGGAGAGGTAGACATCTGAGTACTGCTGTCACATGCCACCAAATGCATGAACTTATCAGATCTTGAAAGAGATAAGAAACCCTCCTAAGAACTTCCGGAGGACCATGTGTCCATCAACATCTTGGTCTCCAGTGTGCTCTGAAGATGTTCTAGACAACAATTTCTGTTTTTGAACTACTTAATATATTGTTACATTGTCCCAGCAACTCTTGGAAGGAAGATTTCTTCTGCCTTAGCCAGTTAGGATAACATGATAGCAAAGGCTTGGTGACTTATTATAGGTAGAAATGCCTATTTCATAATGCTAAAGAGTGGGAAACCTAATATCAAGGTACAATAGATTGGTGTATGCTAAGGGCCACTTCTTGATTTACAAAGTTCCACCTCTTACTCAGTCTGCACATGGAAAATATTGAGGTGATTTGGGGTGGTACTGGGCATCCCACTCATGACGTTGTACATATCCAGTTTGTATTCTACCACAGAACACCCTACAAGCCCGTGAGTCTTCTTTTAGAAGGGCATTCATACTATTCACACCAAAGAAAATTCAATCTTCAAAGGACTGAACTCCACATATTGAATAATGGATTAATATTAAGTAAGATGGGGGAATGAAAAGGCCTAGTCCTGTAATTCATCCACAGTCACAAGACCTCAACTGACGAATTCTGCACTCCGTTTTCTCTTTCCATGTCATGACTAAAAATAATCCGTGGAAGTTTTCGTTTTCTCGTTGTTGGCAGTGAAACTGCTTGAGTTAACATTTCCAAATCTATGTTAAAGACACCCTAAAGTATTTCAGTGATTACTGGGAAAATATCTGTATTCAACAACTGTTTTAGTAATATAAGTCTTCTCCCTCATGTGAATGGATAATGCACACAAGGAATTGTCAAGCTCTTGAGTATACATGTGTACTGCAGGGAGTTTTCTTTTTAAGAAATTCTATTTTCATACAGTGAGACACCCAATACATAGTTTGTGTTAATTTATATTTTTGGAGTGTTAGATACATTTTTGATAACAGCCCAGACTCTTCCTGAAACCTATGATGTAGCCCAGGATGACCTTTGGAATTGTCTCTTACCAATAGTGCTGGAATTATATATAGGTGCAAGCTAACATTCCTGGCCATTATGTACACTTTGATGAGAATACAATTTGTCTGAAAAGACTAAAAGCAGATGAGCACTAAAAGATTTAGTTTTTGAAAGGATTCTACCCACCATATTCAAGAGTCTGACATCAGTGCCTCAGTTTAACTGCTGTTCTATGCAGAAGAAGAAAACATGAATCCTGTACTCAATAAAGCATATCAACGTGTGTTCTGGATGGCAGCTCTTTTGTTTTGCTGAATTATCATCTTAGAGGAAAAAAAAAAGCAAAAGCAATCGTGACTGAAATATGACACAGCATCACTTACTAAAACCAAGAAGCACACAGTAGGTTTTACTTCACAGGGGTCTGTAACAAAGATATAATCATTCCTCTTTGCATACGTCAGAGCTTTGTAGATAGGAGAATGTGCTTCGTGGCAGAGGAAAGCATCAGTGGATGCAAAAAAGGGGGGGAATATGTTTATTCAGACATACAAAATAATTACATTTCCAAAGTATTTTGTGAGGACATTGAAGCAAGTATCATCTGTGATATGTTTATCAGTTAAAAATATAGACATGATAAATCAACAAGGTCTAAATTTAACATAGTTTCCCAGTGTGCACCATTGCTAAGCACAATGTAGTAAATGCCTCCCTTTTGTATCTGTATTCAGATGGAGAGGGCAACCGGCATATTAATATTTGTGTTTCAAAACTAGACTTCTACTGCCTTGTCAGAGCATTCCAGTTCCAAGTTCTTCTCCAGAAGCCTTAGCAAGATATCATGTTCATAGTAAGAACACAAGAGAGTCACCATGGTGGTATTGTTTGAGGCAGAGATCTGAGTTGGGAGCACAGCTTCCACACCTCTGGGGTTCTGTATCCTGGAATAAAAGGGATGGCACACACAAGGTTACAAAGAGAAATATGGATAGCTTATTTTAAGAGAAAGGGGCTGGCCCAAGAGACTCATGCTCCTTCGTGGATCAGTTCCACAACAGTTACCTTCGCCCCAACTGTGAATGGCTGTTACAAGTAGCCCTGTGGAGAACGATTTCCAGTCTTTTGGGCCAATTGGTTCTTTTGTGTGTTGGTGTTTTGGGATGTGATATCTATGTGTTTGTTTGTTTATTTATTTATTTATTTTTTATTAAAAATAAAGTTTCTTATCCAATGCTTTCTCATTACATTTCTTCCACTCACAGCTTCTCCTTGGTCCTCCCCATCACTAAATCCCACCTAAATCCATATCTTTTTTTTCTGTAACTAGACAGCAAGTGCGCATTTAAATCAAGTAATAAAATAAAACAAGGTAAATCAAAACAAACCAGAATGGTGCAAAAGAACAGCAGCACAGCCTGTCAATCTGGATCCATTTCTGTTCTCCTTCCGGGTTCTGACTGCTGCTACATAAAATAAGAATGGCAAAAGGGTTTCTTTCTGTTTTTTTTTTTCTTTTTTAACTTTGGCTTTCTAGTACTTTTGAACCACACCTAAGTTAGCAGCCTTATTTTTAAACTCAGAGAGAAGCTTATTTCGAGGATTTAGAATTTCAAGGAACTTCGTCTTCCTTCCGCCATCCTTTCATCTGTCCCTGGTTTCCCTCCCTCCCTCCTTCCCTCTTCCCCTCTCTACTTCCCTCTCTTCCTTTCTTTCATATGCATTGCTTAGCCCAAAAATTTATTATCAGCAAAAGACAAAAAAGGAGGGCAGGGTGGTGCTGGAGAGCTACCATAATGAGGACAGTTACTGCCTTAGTCTGAGGTCATGAGTTCAAACACACTATTCATACAATGCACTGTGAACACATCTACCTTGTTACCTGATCATATACCCTCCTGTTCCTATGGCTCCCTTCTTCTTCCTGGCTGGTCCCCCTCCTACTCTCTTGTTTTATTTTGTGTGTGATGCAGGGAACTATAGATGTTCCATGCACATGATTACATGTCCTCACCATGTCCAGAAGACAGCATTTCAGAGAACTCCTCTCCATTCTCTAGTAGTCCAGAGTCTCACAAGGGGTAATATAGGTGTTCCATTTAGGCCCGAGTACTCAACAGTGAACACTTTCTTATTTATTTATTTATTTATTTATTTATTTATTTATTTATTTATTATTTATTTATTTATTTATTTATTTTTATATGAGCATTACAGATGTTGTAAGCCACCATGTGGTTGCTGGGATTTGAACTCAGGACCTTTGGAAGAGCAGTCAGTGCTTTTAACCACTGAGCCATTTCTCCAGCCCGGCAGTGAACACTTTCAACATTTGACCAGTTATCTATCTCTGTATTAATTGTTGTTACAGGAAGAGGTGGAGCTTCTGTGGCCAAAGTTCATAGCAATACTAGTCTGTGGGTGTAAATATTTAGAAGATGTTTTGGTTATAATAACCCCTTAGCTTAATAATGGTAGGCCTATGACATAACTGTCATAGATTCTGCCTCAGGTTTACAATTTGAGATGTTCATTTCTTCCCACAAAGCAGGTCTCAAATCCAATTAGAATATGACTATCCCCAATACAACCAAGTCACGGCTATACCAATGGGAACATCTTTACGAAAGGTCAATATTGTAGTAATCATGGTCCACACCTTGGTAAGACTGGTGATGCCCACCAACAACAACCAGCAGCCTGTACAGCCTTTTCTGGCATCATAGCAGCTAGCCAATAAGGTAGAGGCTTCTACATTAGTTCCAGCTTTGTTCATCTGTGTCCTGCATCTCAAGTGTGTGGCATTTTCAGAATGAGAGTCATAATGCCTAGGTCTGGTGTGGGACCAGACCAGTGGCAATAGCGTTCACTGCTGTGAGAATCCCAGTGGTCAACATTTCACAAGGAGATGTTTCACAGATGGTTTTTGGGTTGTCCTTTATTCACCTTCCACTCCTCAGATGAGTATTATCCCTTCGTGCAGGATACCTTCCTTAAATGATCTTTACATATCAGATCTTTTGCTTACCTTATATTTTAGTAGATTCCTACATGACTTTGCATTTTATCAAGCTCCATCCCATTTTCCCCCCATGCCTCCCATCTCTGCTTAACCCTTCCTTTCTCTATTGTTCCCCCATTAGACTTTCATATCACAAGTGTTTTCCCTTCCTTTCCCACAAAGATATACTGCCTCTGCCTCTTACAGATCCTTTCAAGCTTCCCAGCATCTCCAGACACAGCTTAAACACAAAATTCAAAGCCATGACGAATGTATGAGAGAGAGTGTTTTGGTGTTTGCTCCTCTGGGCTTGGGTTAACTCACTGAGTAGAACTTTTTCTCTACTTTCATTTTTTTCGGCATATTTTATTATTCTTTGATGTTGAATAAAATTATGCTCTATATGTGTACCACATTTTCATTATCTATCTACCAATTGACAGAAGCATGGGGTTATTTCTTTTCCTGAGTATCGTGAATAAAACAGCAATGAATATGGGTGAGGTAGCACGTCTAGGAGAATATAGAGTCTTGGCATATCCAAGAGTGGAGTGGCACAGCTGGGTCACATCTTACAGCTCTGGTCTCAGACCTGTGACACTCAGATGCTCTTTAGATTTTTTTCTTTGCAGCGCTCACCAATCTGTCAAGCCATTAAGTTCACTTACAAAAATGGAGAGGGAGGCGAAGAGATATGGAAGGAGGGAAAGAAGGAGGGAGGGAGGGGTATGAAGGGACGGAGGGAGCATTTCATTACTTTAGAGTTTGCTTTTGTTTCCATGGTGTGGCTTCTGAAATTACAGGATGGGACATATGAAATTAGTCTGAATGCTGGGGAAAGAGAGAAACTCAGTTATGCTAGCCAGTTTTATGTTGATCTGACACAAACGAGAGTCATTTTGGAAAAGGGAACCCCAACTGAGGAAAGTACTCCTAGTAGATTGGCTTGTTTGCGAGTCTGTGAACATTTCATTGATTCAGGATTGGTGTGGAAGGGCCCAGCTCAGAGGAGATAGCACTGCCCATGGAGTTGTGACCCTGGGTGCTTTATTAAAGCAGGCTGAGCAAGCCAGGAAGAGCAAACCTCTCGACGTTCTCATTCTCTGCCTGTGCGTGAGTTTCTGCTTCCAAATCCTACCCTGCTTGAGCTCCTACCTTAACTTCTCTTTGTTGAACTATAAGCTGAAACAAACCCTTTTGTCTCCAAGTTAAATTTCATCATGGTATTTATCACAGCGAAGGAAAACCTAACTGAAGTGTTGTGATTACTGGTCCCTCCTTGAGATAAAGGTTCTACAAGTTAGTTAGTTGGTCGGTGTTGTGTTGTGTTGTTTGTTTGTTTTTAATAGGCAAAGCAGACAAAGGAGTCTGCCTTGGTTACTTGAAAACAAATGTGGCAAGATATGTGTTGAGTTGGAATTCCTAAGAGAAAAACTGACAAAAAGTCAAATGCTGGACTAGAGAATGTCTGAAAAGATTTCAGCCAAAAGAACAGTTTGGGGATGGTAAAAAAAAAAAAAAATATATATATATATATATGTATATATATATATATATATATATATATATGAGAAAAAGACCAAGCTTATCACACTGATGGAGTTCCCTGGAATTATCTCTACTACAAAGAAGTATTTGAAAATTGTTTGCTTAACCCACTGCTTACTTCGCAACCCTGTGTAGTTGAGGGGAAGACCCTCATCACAGCTGCAGCTACAGTGCGTTCTCATAGCCTGTCAGACACAGGAAGCCATTGTGAGCACTGTGAAGTAGGCCTGAGGGCAGCCTCATATTCTCCTGGCCCTGTGCTAGGCCGACCACCTTTGAGTAGGATTGGATGCTTGTCCTATGGGATGCAATCGGGCAAGGGAACGACCAATGGAAATTGTGGATTCTAGGGAGCTAGTTAAGGCAGTGACTCCCAACTATACCACTTACCCCAAAGTGCTCTGTAAGCAAATAAAACATTGCTGCATTTATTTGTTCATTCATTCATTCATTCATTCATTCATTCGCTCATTCATGAGTGGAGGCGCATGTATGTCATGACACACATGTTGTGGAAGTCAGAACAACTTATGGGAGTTAGTTTTCTCCTTCCACGAGATGGTTTCTAGGGACTGAATTCAGTCCATCAGCCTGGATAGCACATAGATTTTCTAGGACTACTTGATAGAAGTGAGGGGAAGTTTTCATGCTACATTGAAACTTATTACGCTTTACTTTCCCCTTCGATGCTGATGCCTGAGATTAACTGACACTTGCTTGGGATGGATATTGACAAGTCTATTTTGAGTGTTACATGTTTTACATGTTTACATGTTTGGAGAAAGGGCCGAAAGGACAGTTAACATATAAGAAAGATTTTTTTAATGCATCTATCTTAAATGGCCAAGAAGAATCATTTTCTAACCATATAGTATAAATTGAAAATCCCAGTACGGGGGCAAAGCTGGCCCTTTGCATTGTGGGAAGGCTCAAACAGCCCAAGAGGCCCACACGTGGTATACACCTTGACTGTTGATTGGCTGCCTTAGCGACACAGTAAATCCTCATTGCTGACAATACTGCCACAGGTGTTGGCTGTAAAACGTGGAGAAATCAGGCTGGGTTTGAACTGTGAGCTGTTTCCCTATTGCCTGGCCTCAGGGATAGTGGCAGATACTACGCAGGCTTCTGGGAGTGCATTAGCACCAGCATTCCTACTCAGCTGTGTAACCTGCGTGCCACACTGTCTGTGCATCAGGCAGGGTGTGCATAAGATGAACTCTTCGGACTCGGAGGGCCTATGTCGATACCTGGTTCTTATCTGGTTGATTTCTCCAGTGAAAAGAGTATTGTTATTCCAGTGTCCCACGTTGGGCTGCTAAAAAATGTCAACAGAAAAGTGTAACTCTCAGCCTAATAGGGAATAAAGAGCAGTCGCTTCTGGAGACAAGTATGTGGAACCATGGCCTAGGGGCACTGAGTATTGTCGTCCCAGGATTCATACTCTAATGTGACATCGGTTTCAAGGTTTCTTGTTGTTGTTTTAAGTAACAGAACAATAAAAATCATGAATCAGGACACTTTTCAAATACATTACTGATAAAAGGAGGTAGGTGGATTAGAGTCGAGAGAGAAATCTTACCTAAGGGCCTCAGGGGCTATCTGATGGCGTCCGGAGCCTTTTAGTTGGTGGAAGCTAGCTGCCTGTTTGCACATTCCAAAGGGTTTACCCACTAATCAAAAGGATGTGAGATCAAACACAATGGTAGGCAAGAATCGGCTTTTAAGAGCTCTAAAGAAAGTTCAGAATAAATTGTAATTAGACCTGAACCTGTAACGTCCAATCTCCTCTACAATCATAGAAATTCAGATCAGTTAGTTAGTTTTGCAGAGTTTAGTGTAATGTGTGTTTTGTTGTTACTCTTGTTTGTGTGTTTTCCAGGTACTTTTGCCGACGTTTGTTGCATAAGCCCACTAAACTCATTGAACTTCGGCGGAATCATACTTTATTTTGTTCTTGGTGTCCTGCCTGAGGTAAATACACATTTATTCATGTTTGCTCAGGGGAAGTTAATGCAACAGGATATATTCTGTGTTCTTTACTATATTTAAAATATGCTATTTTTGAAATGTTTACCACCAAATCATATTTCATTTAAAATTTTAATTTCAAACACACTCCAATTAAAAGTTGTTTCCTAGAACTTTCATCCAAGTCCTTAACTGACATTTTTCACCCATTCTGGTATTTTTGTTTATATAACTTTGGTTGCAAATAAATAGTGCTTATTTATAAGACTTGCTATGATTGTTGCAACATACAAGAAGAGTAAGTATTCATTAAATATCAAATTTCCTTTAACATTTATTCACATACCATTGTAAATGAAATGCACTTACCATAATTATATTTAATGTTTGAAACCTAATAATGAAAACCTGTTGAATTATTTGAAACTCAAAACAGTAGTGATCTATTTTACCATAGCAGCAGATGGTCGAAATGTGATCGTGGAATTTTATGAATTTCTCTCGGATTTTTGTTTCCAATGTGTCCACCATAAAAAGCTTTTGTAATAACACTGGTATAGAATAACACAGTTGAAGATAACTCCTCACCGTTCCAGTGATTGTATCCATTTAACCTGATTGTTTAATTCCTAGCATGCATGTATTTCTCTGCTCTGAAAAGGTTCCTGGCTTTCAAACCATTACCCTGTCTTCCTACTAATACCAGACTCTTTTATGGTTGATGATACTGGATCTATATATTATTTCATGGAAGTCACATAAAGTGTTTAGGTGCTATGCTCCAACCTATTTACTTTATCTATGTGATGGTTTGTAGATGCTTGGTCCAGGGAGTGGTGGCACTATTAGAAGGCATGTCCTTGTTGGAGTAGGTGTATCACGGTGGGTGTGGGTTCCAGCCTTGATGATAATGGACTGAACATCATAGCTGTAAGTCAGCTTAAATTAAATGTTGTTCTTTATAAGACTTGCCTTGGTCATGGAGTCTGCTCACAGCAGTAAAACCCTAAGATGATCTACGTACATAGAATGTGTTGGCAAGGCAGTGGGCACGTCACGTCAGTTAGTGGACAAAACAAACAAAAAAAAAGATAACGGGAAGAGAGGTGGGGATGGATCTCTGAGGAGCTGTGGAAGGAAAGACTGAATATGATCCAAATATTGCATTTAAAATGCTCAAAATTTAATAAAAATATTTTTAATTGAAGGTCAGTGGGGCGCCGTTATTCTTGACACATTTTCTGTGCGTGCTGAGACAAACACATTCTCTTACACAGGGCAAAGGTGCTCTAGGAGGCATCCGTTCCAGGGATCTCCTTTCAGCACCTTGCTAGTAAAATAGAAGCCATTTTTAAAAAAGAATTAAACTTGTGTTTCAGAACTCAGGCTACAAAGACAATCTCTGTCCTGGGATTTTAGCTGTATTTCTAAAGGTGCCTCAAACACTGAATGAACGGGGCTTGGGTTTGTTTTGTTTACAGTTACGTGGGTTAATACAACATGGACGTTTTAAACCATTCTGGTTTGTATTTCCTGTTTCTAGCAAAATAGTGTACGTCACATAAGCAGTCAGGTAGCAACACCCTCTTCTGGCAAGGTCTCCTACAGACTGAGTCTTACTGAAACTTGCGTATCTTGTTCTTGCTGCTCTCTGCTACCTTCGGTGCGCTCCTAGAGTACTGCTTTTGTCAGAAGAGTTTTCCAATTTTTAATTCATTTGATTTCATTTACTAATTTATTTAGATTTTTATCTTCCAAAACTACGCAGCATTATTTATATTTTTATATTGTGCCACTTATGGTGGCATAGAACTCACACATACAATTTTAGGTCCTTATCTAAGTTTAAGATCATCAGGAATATTTAGTACAGTAAGGTATATAATCTTAATTTAACAGATTAATTATGTGTTAAAATAAACATAAACTTATTTGTTTATCTTTTCACCATGTGATACCATTCATTTGAGAAATCGATACCTGTAATTTGTCATGATCCCTATATTAAACAGTAAAGCAGGTGAGGTAACTACATAAAACACATGGTTGAACTTGTGAAAAAACATCGAAACATTGTGAATGTAGACTAAAACATTAGTCTGCATCAAGTCACTGCATATCAAGTAATCAAAAATATAAAATCTCAATATGAATATTCCTTAGATATTAAGGGTTGTTTTCACTTTCTAGGGGGAGTTTTTGGGCATCGTAGGGCAGACCCTCTCCTGAAACTTTATACTGCTATTTGTAATGATGTTGTCTGTACATTAACTAAACATTAGCAAAATGTTTCATGATTTCACACGTTAGTACCCTGTGTAATTATGGCAGCCATAATTTAAGATAACCCATGAGCCAAGGTTAAAATACTGAAAGACCCTTACACACACACACACACACACACACACACACACACACACACGCAAAACTATGTGTAACTGTGAATAATCAACATCCCGTCAGTTGTGAGAGCATCAGGCTGCTAGAGACCGTGAGTAGTAGAATCATCTACAGTTGAATTATGCAAAGATTGGACTGATACTAAGATAGCACAAAAATTGTTTCATGTGTACAGGTTGCTAATAAGCTTCAAGGTCTTGGTTACTCTAACCACTGATTAGTACGACCAGATTGTCTAGGCCCAGGCTCTTTCTAACATGTCGTAGTTTAAGGATTCTTAGTCCCAATGCACGTTTGGTAATTGTTTCTCTACCATCCCTTCATCGACATTCTAAGTAGCATTTGGAATATGTATGCCCTGTGCTAACTTCCCTAATGAGTTTTTCAGTATGCTGGTAACTGACTAATACTGTATGTAACTTCAGACTCATGCCAGCTGATTTACTTTTTTTTTTAATCTTTCTGCATTACTGATATAAAATTGCTTTGACCTTCTCTACAAGGTCCGAGGATTTCGTATCAAGCACTTCCCCTCAATCTGCCCCTATGCCGTTTTCCAAATGCTGACTTCATTAATTCCCTGTCATCAGAAACGGTAGGAGGAATCCCTCAAACATTCTGACATTCATCTCTTAAGCAGGTAACATAACTCCTGCCAGATTGCAGTTGGGCAATTCTGCCCTTTGTACACACAGTTTTTAATTCCCAGATTGGAAAGGGTTCGGTCATAGCTGCCTTTGACATGACTCACCAGCTCCTTACCTCCCAACAGAGCTCTGGCTACTCCTGACTTCACCAGTGACAGCAGACACTCCAGTATTTCCACCTGCCACTCCATGTAATCCTCTGTTCCACGCCACGACCTTTTCCACAGCCTGCCCCCACCTATCTGCTCGCTAACTGTGCCCCACAAGCTGTTGAAGGTTTTTAAGATAAAG
The DNA here is from genome assembly GCF_021556685.1 of Rattus norvegicus. Taxonomy (NCBI): domain Eukaryota; kingdom Metazoa; phylum Chordata; class Mammalia; order Rodentia; family Muridae; genus Rattus; species Rattus norvegicus. The sequence goes on along the minus strand of NC_141544.1, from coordinate 29,189,091 downwards.
CACGATGAATGAATAGGGCAGAAATGAGAAGTAAAGGATAGATATGAACTTGGTGAAAGCTCAGGACAGGGATATGGCAAAAATCTACCTGTTTCCGAGACTGAATATGCTGTCATACGTTTGCCCACACCCAGTTCACTTAACTTCACATTTACGTCCCCGAGTCCCATTCTTTTGAAAACTAACATCTCTTAGTAACTGCCACGTAGGAACAGTTTTCCTTTTCAATCTGTAAAGATACATAATTTAAAGGAAGTGTGATTTTCGTGAAAACAGTGACTAAACCAATTCCCCTATTTCCCGGGTTGTTGTTCATGTGGCTCTATCTTTTCTATAATCACTGATTAACCGTTCAGATAATTTGTCTGAGCAAATAGTCAAATCGACTTGCATCCTTAATATACAAGAAGAGCAAGCAAACTTAGATGGTTCATAAAATTAAGGGTGCGGTCTCTGGAGGAGTGTGATCGGTAACAAAAGACACTTAAGTACAAAACGCTCAAGCACAAGAAATAAACCGCAAGAATAACAATGCAGGGACAAGTATAGAATGGTAACCATAGAAATACCTTGCCCACACATGTAGGCTTTCAAAGCTGTCACTAATAGCAATGGACATTCACTTACTAAGAATGTCTGGGCTAATGTCCATTTCTGAATGGAGAACTCGGAGAGAAGAATTCTGAGCCCGGGAGAACACAGAAGGCGTGTGTGTGTGTGTGTGTGTGTGTGTGTGTGTGTGTGTGTGTGTGTGTGAAGGGGAGCAGAATTCAACCTATTCTGGGTGGTGGGGTCATGAAGCAGTTAGGAGAGAGATGTAGAGACTCCAGATGTCGGACACAACAGCCACAAGCTATGGAGGGGGGTAGACGGAACGTTCGCTCAGCAACCTGTTGAGGGAGAATAGTTAGTGACTGATCAACAGGTTCACATTCCATAGGCCTGAGATTCCAGGTCAGTAGCAGCTAATCCCCACAAAATGTCATCTCTGCTTAATTCACAGTCTATTCTCAAGTGCTTTCCTCAACATTTGACGTAGGAGGCCATAAATTATCCACAGTTATTAAGAGTCATATCCATGTACAGGATTTATTGATGTCTTCGAGATAATTAACTCCTGAAATTGGAGTTCAGTACAGTGCAAGGGTACCGACGACATGATACATAGCGTAGTATGGTGTCTTCCAGAGGTGATGTCTGCAAGGTCATTTGACAGCTAGGGCTGCTAATTTCCAGGACGCACACAAAGGAAATAATTAATTTCTTAATGCTACCTTCTGGCATAATGGATGGCAACTTGCTATGTTTAAAAATATCTGACTCAGAACTATATGTTATTATGTCCGAATATTTAAGATAAGCTTCTATGTTTCAAAGGTACATGGTTGTACTTTTATTGTTATCTAATAATAAACTTTAATATTTAGAACTCAGATTTTATTTCATGCTACTTCTTGGAGATGTATACTGTAGACTTTGGACTGAACTATTCCTGACCAATTAGAGTTTCTGGAATTCTATTAGCTTATTCATTCAACAATTATTTCTAAAGAACCATCAGACATTTATATGATTATCTGGTTGGATTTTGTTGCTGTTTTTCTTGTTGTTTTTCTGATACTCAACACTTAAATTAAATTTGAGAAGCACATACCCACTCATGGATCAATTTAGTCTTTACTTAATCATCTCTCTGTTAACTCTGTGCAATGTTTTAGAAACATGTTTAATAAACTCCAAGTCTGCTTCAAAACTAAAGGGGATGAGTGAAATGATTTTAAAACGTAGGCAAAGAAATTATTTGTTGGTGATTCATTTGAATGTATTTTTGCCACTGAATAAGAATTATATTAGAAGCTGTTTTCTGTACAAAGGGATTTAATGTTTATAAAAAATTTAAATGTATTGTCTTTGTACATAATCTCATCCAAAAAGTGAAACCAAAATTCAAGCAATTAAAAAAAAAAACCTCAATCACTAGCCAAGCATGATCAACAATTTCTCCTTGAAACATTATTGATCACTTGCTCAGATTTTTAAGGATATTTATTTATTTATTTATTTATTTATTTATTTATTTATTTATTGGATGAAATGTATTGTTTTGGGAAACAAAGAGAAACAAACCCCATTCTTCCCATTTCTACCAAATATGTTCTAAACTACTGGCTGTCTTAGTTTCTCCTCTACTTTCTGTGATAAGATACCCTCTCCCAAACAACTTAATGGGAAAGCTATTATTTTGGGTGGCAGTTCCAGGATACAATCCATAAGGGCAAAGACATCATGCCATCAGGGAATTGGAAGTCGCCAGTCATATAATATCCACCATCTCATGACAACAAAGGATGTATCACATACTCCTCAACTCCATCTCTGCTTTCGTTTCGGCCTGGGGTCCAGGGTACCATCACATCTGGGGAGGGTAGCCTCCCACTTCAATTTACACAGCCAAGGGAATCTCTTAAAAGTATGGCCAGAGGCTCATATGCCATATAATTCTAGATTTTGTCAAGGTATCCATTGAAACTAACCGTTATGGTCAGGTTAAAAGAAGATTTAGAAAAATAACAATTTTCCAGTCATTTTCCTGACCTGTTAAATGAAAAGCACAGATTTTTAATCTCTTCTAAAACTTAGGTTGACAATTCTTTTTTCCTATTTAAAGTTACAAGCTTTTATAACCGCATCGGCTTCCTCATTTCGGTGAAATCTCATTCTATATGTTCTATTTTAGACTGCGTTACTTACTGCTCTGAAACTTAAGGAAGAGTCTGTGGGTGCAGCCTCCACATGTCCTGTTCTAATACGATTTTCTTCCAATTAGATAGGTTGATGTGCCAAAAATGTCTTTTTCTTTTTGTCTTTAAGTAGCACCTTATTTTCAAATGAATGACAAAATGTACATGGTACTCACACTCTTATTAAACTTGCAATTAAGAGAAAAGGTGAAATTCCTTTTGAATAGTGGTCTGTCAACAAAATACACAGAATAGTAAATACAGCAAGAATTATTTGAATAACTATAGAAACCTATCTTAAGGACATCAGAAGAAAAGGACATCAGTTAAGCAAAGGTATTGAGGGTTAATCTTATCAAAAGCTTTAGTTTGTTAATTATTAGAGGATATGTGTTTATAAATGCAAATTTTTAAAGATTTATTATTATTTGTGTGTGTGCACACAAGAGCCAGAGGGGCGAGGAGGGAGGGAGGGAGGGAGGGAAGGAGGGAGGGATGTCCTGGAATTGAAGTTACAGGCCACAAGCACACTAACTACTAAGCCATCTTTCCAACTCTAAGTAAGACTTTTCAAATAACATAGATGAGTGATTCTGTGGGAATTAGAAAGAAATCTATTTGAAATACCCTCTGGCTTTTCCCTATAATCCCAGTTTTTAATATCCTAAGATTTTGTTGTTAAAAATGAGGAAATGGTTGAGAATATATTCCCTTTTATTTAATTTGAACCGCACCTTGTCTTTGTGTGTGTGTGTGTGTGTGTGTGTGTGTGTGTGTGTGTGTGTGTGTGTGTGTGATGTTGGCTATCTTCTCTGATTGATCTCCACTTACTTAGGTAGGATCTAAGTGTGTAGTGCTCACCATTTCTTGCTAGTCTAGCTGACCAGCTTCTTCCCGATTCCTCTTTTTGCCTACTTGAGGGTGATCATCATAATTACAAGTTCTTACTGAGTTCTGAAGATTTGAACCCTAGTCTGCAGGTTAGGGGAGCTTTACCCACCGATTCTTGTCCCCAGACTAAAACACACATTTGAAAACTTAGCCTGAACTGTTTTTATTTTGGTAATTTCATCTGGTTATCACTGTACCATGCACTCTATTATGTGTCTATTTTTTATTCCCGTTTTAATATTTCTTAAAGATTGTATTTTGTGTTAAGGGTAATAGTGCCTTTTAAACAGTTAAAAAAAATCAGAACCGGGCATGGTGACAATTCTGGGGTGACGACTGCAGCTGGGCAAACTGCAACTCCATCACTTCAGAGGCAGGAAATGCAGAGTTCACACCCAACCTTGGCTATGTAAGAACCTGTTTATGTCGGTACATCAAGATGGCCTAATGATCTGAGTTCAATTCCCAGGTCTCATGGTGAAAGTAGGGAGAGCACTTATTCCCGGAAGTTGTCTAATTTCCACAAGCGCACTGTGACAAATCTCCATGCTAAGTATATTCACAAATGTAAAATGATGTCTCTGATGGATAGTTTTATGTTAACTTGAAACAAGCTAGAGTCATGAGGGAAGAAGAGGGTTGGGCCATGTTCCAGGGTGATGGTGCTGGGTTCTGAGGGAGCAAGCTAGTAAGGAGCACTCCTCCATGGCCTTTGCGTCACTTCCTGCTGCCAGGTCCCCTCCATGTTTCAGTTCCTGTCTGTCCTGACTTCCTTCAGTGAACTGCAATGTGGAAGCACAAGCCAAAATAAACATTTTCTTCCATAACTTGTGTTAGATCATGTACTTTTGTCACAACAATAGAACCCAAGTAGACAATGACAGTTGGGAAAAGAGTCAAAACATCAAAGAATGACAGTCAAAATGCTACCATTCAGTTACAGCTACTTATATTACAGACGTTATTTTAAACTAACATCCATGGATTTTCTAGATTGAATTAATATGATACAGTGTCTTGGAAGCTTTCTGCTGCCATCCAAGACTGTAATAAAGTAAGAATATTTCCCAATATATCCAGCTTTTTGATGCTGAACTACTTTTTGGGTGTTTAACGTTTGGCATTATTACATAGGTATGTGTTATATCTGTTAGATGGTTATCTAAGTCTGGTCAGTCTGCTGTGACAAAATACTGTCAAACTAGCTTATTCTATGGTTCTCTTTATTGGGGAATTATCTCAGCCATGAAAGGCTTTGTCTTTACAAGCTAAGTAATTCCCAGAGGCCCCATTTTCTCATGTTGCCAGGTTGGAGATTAATATTCCAGTGTGTGAATTTGGAAGTATATAAATAATCAGTCCATAGCAACAGTTGTGTGTATGTGTGTGTGTGTGTGTGTGTGTGTGTGTGTTAAACTATCATGCTTCTCTGTTTTATAAATGCTTGATGACCAAGAAACATATAACCTTTAGTCAGTATCTGTGTACAGTGAATCGAATCACCGTTATCTCTTCTTTACGCTTAGTTACACTACAACTTCAAGTTGAAATTTTCTTCATCTGAAAAATAGGGAGTGAACCACCTAGCCTACTGGGTTTTATAAGTACACAGCATACTGTGAAGGTTGGTTGTAAATGCATTGTACCTGACTGACTGCTGTTAAATACTCAGTTTTCCCAGGACTTTGCTATATTGCTAGGCCTGGAAGCTAAAACCACCATGCCCAACTATTTTAACAATAGTTCCATGATTTAAATATGCTTTGAATGTAGGAGTAAGAGTCTAGCATGGAGAGTAGCAGGCACCCACCATGGAGCTAACATGGTTTCCTGGGTACTGTGATCTGTTAGCTGGAGCAGTTGAAGAAAAGCTGTTGTTTCTCTCTGGACAGAGAGGTAAGCTCAGCAGTTTCCTAAGGCTCAGTAGGTAACTTTCTTGGAAAAGTTTCTTGATTTTGATTCCTTTTCTTTTTAAGGAACCTAGATGGTAAAGTTTACCCTACTCATATTTGTGTGTGTGTGTGTGTGTGTGTGTGTGTGTGTGTGTGTGTGTGTGTGTGTAGACCACAGGTTTATATCAGTGTCTTTCTCAATAACCCCACCTTATCTATTGAAAAGATTTATTTATTTGTATTGTATTTTCATGAGTATTTATTTGCATGAATTTATGTACCTCTCATATGTGCTTGGTTGCTACAGAGGGCAGAGGCTCTGTTGGATACTCTGAAACTGGAATTGCAAAGGATTGTAATTTTCCAATGGTTACAAAGATTTGGTGAGTGGCAGGAGCAAATGCCGGGTCTTCTGTAAGAGGAGCAAGTGCTCTTAACTAAGGAGCCATCTCTCTAGCCTCTTCATTACATTTTCTTAGATAGTCTCTCAGTGAACATTGACCTCACTGGTTTACCTGGACTCACTGGTCTACAAGCCTCAAGGATCCTCCTGTCTCTGCCTTAGCAGTATAAGATTATGGTTTGTGTCTATGTGCCTGGTTATTTTAATATGGATTCTGAGGATACATATCAGGTCTTCATGTTTTCATGGCAAACTCTTTGCCCACAAAATCTTCTCTCCAAGCTTAATTCTGTTTTTGTGTGTATATATATGTATGTGTACGTGTGTGTGCATGTGTATATGTGTGTGCATTGTGTGCATGTTGGTGGATATGTGTGTGTGTCTATGTGTGTGTGCATGTGTTTGTGTATGTGTGTGGTGTCTCCAATAGCAGCAGTGTAAACACTATGGAACTGACTATTAATGCAAAACAATATCAAAATGCTGGTTACCCGGTTTCTGATTGAATGCTTCAGTCTCTCAGCCAGGAGCCAGTTCTCCAACTAAGATTGTAAAGTAATCTTTGATTTGCTTATCAATTTTCTCATAACTCTCTGCTTTGTCTTTATTATTTATGGAACAATCTTCTTGTCTTTGCCATAGTAGCCTACATATACTCACAGAGAAAGAATCCTTAGGGGACACAAGGACCATGAAGGCAGAGAAGACATAACCTTCTTGCTTGTCAGGTGCATTAAAACCCACACTTAGTTGAACAAACAACAATAGATGAGTAGACCATCAGTCACTCTATAACTATGAAAGACATATGTGTAATTTAAGGCAGGTGTTCTTCAAGGCATCTTGGCATGGATGTGATCATTAGGACGTGGTTCATGACTGTCAATATGTGTCATTTATTAAAGTAGAATCCATCAGCATTGACACTCTGTATGCTCAGTAAACCAGCAGATGGTGTGTGACAATTTCTTCAAGGTGACATCAAAAACATTCCATGGAATCCCTTCTTGTTTCTTTCAGCAAGAGTATTTCAGAGCATATTTTCATTTGCAAAATACAAAAAGATAGCAAAAACATTTGATGAAATTTTGTGTGCAGCGATGTGTGAATGGGAAGGACTGTCTAAATCTGCCGAGTTGATCTGTGTGTGAAATGTGATGGAATTTATAGAACACGGTTCACCAAAGCAGAGAAAAATTGTAATTCAGGGAAGAAGTGCAGATCATTGTATTGGAACCTGGCATGGTGCCCACCCAAGCAGAAGCTGAATGAGATCAGTGGAATTTGAAGATGAGCTGAAAATGGATTTTAAATATTTTCTTATTTTGCAGAGGAAGCCAGTAAAACATACATGCAGAAATTGCAACGTCTGCAGGCTTAACTGGGAAGAAGAGCAAGATAGAGACGTTGATAACCATTAACATTTGTTTTTTCATGAGAACCATTAGAATTTGCCAAATAAAGCCCAAATGGTAGGAGTGGGATACACCTCCTTGACAAATATGCAAAAACAAAACATTTATAATAGAATTCTAAAGCATAATTAAACTAGCAGTGGAATTGGCACTTACAGTTATTTCCATAAAAGGGAAGAGCGGGTTCAATTAATAGAAGTACATTTTTATTAAGGACAAAGCCTGGACTATTTAATACCAGGAAAACATAATATATTAAACATGGCAATGTTGCTGGTTTTCCAGTGAATCAACTGTATCATATTATCATATTTAAGTGACATAAAATAATCTTGTGGGAAAGTTTCCAGTTCCTAATTAATTTTTCTGGACTTGAAGTGAGTTGGAGAAATGGTAGATGGTTCCTTTTCAGCTGATAAAACATTTTCTGTCACCACCTACAAATGGTCCAGTGCCTTGTTCCATATATTTATGAAGGCTTTTGAGGAACCTTTTGCTTTTGCAAAGGCTTCATCCACTTATTGTCCATCAGAGGGCTGTTTCCCACCCAATCAAGCATTTTTCTCTAATGTTTGATCTCCTGCAAGCTCACTGTGTACTGATGGTGATGCCCCAGTACAGCCATATTTAGTCCAGAGTCCACTCCTCTCAAAGCACTGGTACTAACAAGTGTTTTCCATCATACCAGGTCTTTATAATACTAGGATATCCTTGCACACTGAGAGTTACTCACATTGAACTGTTGAACCATGCAGATTGCCTTTGGTTTGCCTTTTTAAAAATTATTCTTATTAAATGTATTGTGTCTTTGACTTGAGTCGAGTCTCCAACCCTTAGATGTCTTACATGTCAGATTTTACATGGGTGGCAACTCTAACTGCTTGATGATTTTTGTGAAGGTAGAAGAATTCTGAGTGTGATAGAAAGGGATGAGTGTGATTGGAGGTGACTTCTGTGATCTTTCTCTAATTATTATTATGATGATGATTTTAATAATGGCACTTGGAAAATTTGAAGCCTTTCTCAGTCTCTAGGGGAAAGGAAGACCTCCTTCCAACATGAATTGTACAATTCTATCCCTCAGACAACCTAATAGAAGAAAATGTTGTTATAATAGTCATGCTATGAGACTTACAGATACCACGAAATCTTCCCAACATGCAGATGCTCATGGCCCAAGAAATGGATGCGAGTGGCCTCATTTTGGTTGAGTAGCAGCAGAACCTTTCTTTGCTGTGACAATTATCTTCTTTCCCTTATGTTGCTGTGATACCAAATGAAAAAGGAGGGGTCTTTTATTTTTTGTTACTTTGCATATATTTTATATGATATCTTATATATAGTTGAGAACCTAAAGAAAAGAAAGAGTCCCTAGAACCATTGGGAGAACAGTACAAATCCATTCATCATTTTAATGCAAAGAAACCCTCTGAATTTGATTACTTAAGAAGAGTAAAAAGCAGCTTCTGTATACTTATGAAAGGTAAATTCTGCCAGGTATCCACACCAAACAGAACCACTGAGACGAGCTTCCGGGTGTCAGATTGCTAACATGAGACTGTGGAAGACAAGTACAAAGCTAGGGTGAAGGCAGAGCAGTGAGAAGATCTAGAGAGAGCAGGAGAACGCAGTGAGGACGCTCGGCAGCCCACCAGCATCTCCAAATATCAAGCTAAACACTCTGGACGGGCAAAGGCTTAGCATCCGGTTTGTATACTCCGCAGTTGCTATGGTTAATTAGTAGTTTTTAATAACATGTGTACGATCTTCAGATGGATACGCTTTAATTACTGTCTGTTAGTGAATGTTGCATACTGTAAATACACAGAAGTCACTCTGGAAAGTTTTGGACAGAATTACTGCTACATAAACACACATAGGCATGTACACACACACACACACACACACACACACACACACACACACACACGGAGGAGCATTCCATCCCTTCTGAGTTTGCTTTAGTGCAGTTCTGTCTTTGCTGGTGACACACGCATGTCCCTTAAGTACCCAGTAGATAAAGTAGGCATAATGGCAGCACACTGCAAAGATACTGAAGAACTTGAGTTGCCTCAGTTCTAGCTCAGTATGTGAAAACTGTGACTTTATGAGTGTCTAAAACGTAATTCAGTGGAAAAGCAAGAACTGCAAATGTAACTTTTTCTCTTTTTCTTTTCTTTTTTGTGCTTGCTTCAGTTTTCATGAAATACTTCACTAAGCTGAGTAATGGTGCTTAGACATTAAACTCATTCTTTTAACTAATTTTTAAAATGAGAGAATAAAGAAAACAGAAAGGGCATATATTTGTATATGGGCATATATCTTATATACAGTTGAGAAGCTAAAGAAAAAAAAAAGAGTCCCTAGTACCCATTACAGTTTTTCTTTTTTTAAAAGTATATTAAGGTACAAATTAATGTATTAATTCATTATCACTTTTCCATGTGGTATTGTAATATTTATATATTTTTGTCATTGGCATGCTCATAGGAAACGCAATGAGAAAAATACACTCCACCCTCTACATTTCTTTACTGGAGCTTTTCCTGAGCTCAGGGACCTTGTAAAACACACACACACACACACACACACACACACACACACACACACACACACACAAGTTTAGAGTCCTAGCACCCAGGTGACCAAAGTAATATTGGAGATAGCTGAGGAAGAGACAGGAGAATCGATGGGGTTTGCTGACTGCAAAACCTAGCTGAAAAAAATCAAGTCTCTCACAGGTTCAGTGAAGGACTGTTTCCAGAGAATAAGGCAGAGAACATGGGAGCTACTCAATCTCCCCCGGGGCCTCTGAATAGCACACAAATGAATCACACACACATATACTCACACCAGAACACACACACAGAGACACATCAAAATACAGAAACAACCCCCCCAATCTAAAAATATTTACATATCTGGAAGAAGCTCTGTGGAAAGCGAAAAGGCTGCGTGCTCTGATTTCCTGGCAGCTGGGGCCCTATTTTACCTCTTCTAGCATCTTCTTCCTTAGTAAATATAGCTGGTTATACAACACAGCCTTTTCTTTTTTGGAGCTTATGATGTCATCAGAAATGGCAAATGTGTGCCAGCACTTAGGGAGAAAGATGAAGTGCTGTTATCTGAGTACTGAAGGAAAATGCTTCCCTCCTCAGAGGGAGGGAAGGGCGAGAATTGAAATTACGGTCATCACATCTGTCATGGGTGACTATTTAAGATGTACCTACCTACATATCTCGCAAAGAGCTTATACGAAAGGGAACCGCTCAGAGGGGGAATGAATAATACATTTTAGTGAAGATACTGAGGAATAGCTCGTTCTTCAGGAGTAAAAGTCTATGAAATTTTCTGTCAATTTTTGTAAGTCCTATTGAATTCTATTTTGAGGAGATCTTGAAAATATTTTGGAAACACCGGAAATACCAAACAATCCCAATAAGACACCTTTTTCCTTTTATCTGCTTCTTTGTCTAGCTGTGCCGGAAATGGAACCCAGGGCCGTTCAAACACCGTTATGCTGAGCCGCATCGCAGTCTAATGGCCATAATTAAAAAAAAAATGTAAAAGCCATCTATCTATCTTTTCGGGTCCACATGTGGAGACATAGAAACACGCGAAGACCTCAGATCAAATGCTTGAGATGTAGTTGGAACAAAATTGCCAGAGGAGGTCATGAATGCTCCCCCCATCACCACAGATGATGGGTGGAAGTCCCTGTCTTGGGGAAGCCCCGGAACTCAACACGCCCCAAGGGTCATGGTTAAGTCTCCGACAGAAACCCACCCCTGTGATCAGGCCATCTCCCCTGGCAGCTAAGCATGCTTTGAAGTGGGCGGAATGATCCAACTATTCTCTGTCTAAAAAGCAGGCTCTACAACAGGAGGTCAGAGATTACCAGGAGAAAGGCACCGCGCACACTGTTCCCACTGAGAGCTCTTTAGAACTCTGGGAAGCCTCCAATCTTAAAAGACAGTGAGGAAGCATTGTTCTTGCAAAGGAATCTGCAAATCTCGGAAGGCTCACTTATAACTCCAGTTTTGGGGAACCCAACACCCTTTGGCACCTGCAGGCAGCTAGATGCATTCATGATTAGCAATCGGATTTGGGGTGGGGAATTTTTATTGTCTATTTCTATACACCATGATTCTCTAAAATTATTCAGTCAAGACATTGACACAGCTGTGGCCCAGGTTTTTACATTTCTTACTTTTGGCTCAGAAGTGTGTCTTATCCATGTGCTTATGAGGTTTTTTTTTTTTGTTTGTTTCTTTGTTTGTTTCTTTGTTTTGTTGTTGTTTTTGTTTGTTTGCTTTTCCTTCTTTTGTTTTTTGTTTTTGTTGTTGTTTTTTACTTTCAGTAGTCTCACTCCAGCCTGCTGTGGAATTGGGAGACCTTGAAAACTTTTGGATTTCTGAAAGCAATTCTATTTATCTTCATCAAATTTTCTACTTTTCTATATGTACATGTGAGGGAGATGTAGTGAAGCTAAAAAGATACTGTCTGTTTGAGGTCTTGGAGGTCTGAGCAATTAGGTATTCACGGAGACTTTTTGTCCATTTATCTAGGATATTTAGAAACAGAAGGCAGTGTTCTGGCTTGTTCTCCACTACTATAGAATATTATTACAGACAGACCAGATAGATTTTATTTTATTATTTCTTTTAGTTTTTGAGATTATAATCTCATTTTATCCCTCTCCCTTCCCTTTCCCCACTCTAAAGCTTTCCATATACTCCTCCTTGATCTCTTCAGAAATCATCACCTCTTTTTATTAATTATATATATACATATATGCATGCATGTGTACATATATATGTATACATACATACATACACACACACAATGTACACACAAACAAATACAACCTAATCGTTCTGCATAATGTTACATGTATGTATGTTTTCAGGGCTGACCCATGCCAAAGGGTGTTGGGTTTCCCAAAACTGGAGTTATAAGTGAGCCTTCCGAGATTTCCAGATTCCTTTGCAAGAACAATGCTTCCTCACTGTCTTTTAAGACTGGAGGCTTCCCAGAGTTGTAAAGAGTATTGGATAATCAATTAGTAGGCTCTTTTGTGGGGAAACCTATGAAGGTCTCAGCATTTCTGGAGTTCTTTGTGCATGTTTGATTTCTTGCAGGTTTTCCCCATCCACACAAGCATGTTGCTGTTGTTTCTGTTCAGTTCACGCTTAGGCAGTCATGTCGGTGAATTTTGGTGTGTGTAGCTTCTGACACTGCCAGGAGACAGAGCTTACAGCAGACTCTGTGATAACCCTCTGCCCCAGCAATCTTTCCCTCCTTCTCTGCCCTATTTGCTGAGCCTTGAATATAGTTGTGTTGTACATGCGTCCGTTGGGATTGAACCCCACAGCTCTGCATTTTAATTGCTTGTCCTTTTCTGCAATGATCTCTGTCTGTTGTGATAAGCAGCTTCCTTGAGGAGGGCTGAGGACCACACTCATCTGTGGTATAAGGACAAATATTTACAATGTACCTAAGAAGTATGCTGGTTTAATGAAGTGGCTGCTGTAGATTTTTTTTTACCTAGCCCTAGGTAGCTAGCTAAGTTTCCAGTACCAGTTATATTTTCCTTCTTCTTGAGCAAGGAAGGATGGGGGGGGTATTAAAATAAACAATAAGCATGTCTTTAAAAGTCATATCGTATTGTTAACTATCTATCTAAAAGTACCTATAATACAAAGGAGTCAGTATATAAATATGCATATACAGTTTAAATAAAAATTACCCATGTGGGCTAACTCCTTTAAAGAGCTGAAAGTCATAGACAACCCCAACAGTAGGGATAAACTGTCTTCTTTTAAGTTGTTGGTTAGAGTTTCTCAAGAGCCTCAGAGAACATGGAGGCTACTGCTATCGCCCGTTGTTGCTCTTCAGAAGTAGAGGTAAACTCCTGTTGCTGGAGACATGTACTTTAGGCACTGAGCACACATGCCCTCTGAACCACATATCACTGTAAAGCCTCCTCCCTAGGAATAGCTTTCTAAAGGAGAGAAGAAATTAGCAGGGCTATCACACATGATGCTTACGAACTATGAGGATGGCCAGCACCGCAGGATAACCATAAGGGTGTTTTGCATGGATTCCAGACACTCTTCAAGCTATGCATGAAGAACATATTTTTACATGCCTAGAATCTGATTAGTATCTCTGATCGCCAGCCAAAATAACAATCAAGCAGCATTCTATTCCAAGTCTGAAAATACCAGTTGAAATCAGACACAGATGCATTAGCAGGATAGCCTCATCCTCCTGTATATATTAGGGATACTACAACATGCTTATGCCTGGTGTTGACTATTTCATGAAAAGCCTTTGCAGTCCCAGGCCTTCGTTGATTGTATCAACGTGGGATAGGAGGGAACCTAAGAGAGAAGAGATAAATATAACATGTAGATGCATAGGAAAGTTTTATACATATATTCTGTTACTCCAAGATATGACTGTCTAAATGTTTCTCAGTTTTTTTGGGTTTGATATTATTGTGTGTATGGGGTTTATTATGAGAAACCACCTAATGCCAGTTAAGAGGTCAAGGTTCAGACTCAGTTGCAAGGCTTTTCCTTTTCTTCGTGGCTCCTCGGTTCGGTACTGGCGAAAGTGTACTTTAGTCTCCTTTTGCATGCACTTGTGCATCTACAGAGTGGTTAATATTAATATCCCCCTTTTACTGGAGTTTTGTGAGGGATGCTTGGATCACACCGAGGAGGAACTTCATCAGCACGTTCTCTGCCCTGCTGACATGGCATAAAGAATAGTCATGTATGAGTAAGACCTGCACCATAAAGAGCAGGGGAAAGCAACTTTATCTCAAGTATAAAGACATATACAGCAGTGTAGATTATCCTGCATGATAGAATATTAACATATACATTTGTGAGGTTAGCTTTACCTGATGACTTCCTTTATGATAAAAAAAAATCATTCCGATATTTATCTCCATAACTAGCACATGTCGAGGTAATAATACTTAATTCAATTTTTATCTGTTTTCCTGTAGACTGTTGGCTGTCTTTAGAAGGTAAAATGCTATGAAAATGTGTAAGTCAAATGGAGGTTGGATCACCAGTCTTTCTAAGGGAGGTATGGAAATGGATCCATGCTGTTACAGGATACAAGAGCAGGATGTAATAATGATGAGGGGAAAGAACAGTCCTCTCATAGGGCGATGAGCAAAGCTCATACTACACAGGCAAACAACAACCACAGTCTCACAGAGGTTCTCCCACTTGTGGTGGCAGCTGTGTGACCAGTCTTCCCACAGTACCTTCTGTCACATAAAACATAAGTAAAGATAGCTAATCAGCAAGCCGACCACTAGTAAGAAAACCCAGGGAGGGAGGGAGGGAGAGAGAGGGGGAGGAGGAGAGGAAGGGGAGAGGGAGAGACAGAAAAAATAAATGGAAAAAAAGAGGGAAATAAATAAAATCAGAAGTTCTCATTAGTTTGGAGAAAGTAGTCCTTTCTCTGAATTTCATGGTATGTGCTATTATCATTTGTTCTTATTCTTATTGTCATTCTTTTTATTTCATTGCAGAGCCAGGTAAACCCAATATCAAAGCCTCTTGCTTGTAGTGGCTGATCTGGCATACTCAGCTTTTGCAAGCTCCTGTGACATCTGCTTAAAGACAGGCTTCCCAGCATCCTCCTGATTGCAAAGCCGGCAGGGCTTACAGCCTATGTCTTTCACATTATCATAGTCTAGCAGAGGCTTCTTGTCCTTCATTTGCAGCAAAAAGACTTCACTATCATTCGATTCCACTTCTCTTAGCCTCTGGGCTTTGTTATAGCCAAGAGTTACAGCTGTGGAGCAGAGGTAGATGGCAGATATGGAGCATTAGAAAATGACTTTGGTTTCCTGAATGTCCCCTTTGAAAACAACTTCAGAGATTTGCATTCATAGAGGCATGAAAAAAATGTTTTGAAGTTACTTATGTATAGGTGGTAATTGAGGTGGTGAAGAAATTCACATAGACCAAGGAAGGTAATGAGGAAGAAACCGGAAAAGATGGAATTCTGAAGTTCATAAAATGAGAGGCTTTGGGAAAGAGAAATAAAACCTACAATGGTTGAGATAAGCGATGATATAAGAGAAATTAAAGGGAATGTGCAACGTTGTGAGAACAAAAATAGGTAGAAATTTAGGGATTAGCAGAAGTTTAGGAGAGGCTGATCTATCATTTTCAGATACAAGTCTCTTAAAATAGTCTATACATGTATTTTTCTATTATTTATCTAGTTATTGTCTATCTACAGTCTACCTATGGACATATATTCCTAACTTATAGAGATAACTTTTCCTAATCATGTATTTTCATGCCTTATATATAGACCAGGAATCTATAAAAACAAATGAAAAAACAGCTATCTATTGGTTCTCATGGAGGAATGAATTGTGAGACTCATGGCCAAGGTATAAATTAGAAATTGTATTCAGCATTGAAATATTAAAAACTACCAAACAAATAATAATACCTGAGTTTGGGATCCACAGGAGCAATATTTTGTATTTTTGAAATACATCTGTGCTTGTTATTTCGGTCAACTAGAGTAGATACAATTGTCAAAAATGTTTTTGTAACTTAAGAGTACAGTATGGACTGACCCTGGACTCTGACCCCATATGTAGCAATGAATATCCTAGTAAGAGCACCAGTGGAAGGGGAAGCCCTGGGTCCTGCTAAGACTGAACCCCCAGTGAACTAGTCTATGGGGGGAGGGCGGCAATGGGGGGAGGGTTGGGAGGGGAACACCCATAAGGAAGGGGAGGGGGGAGGGGGATGTTTGCCCGGAAACCGGGAAAGGGAATAACATTCGAAATGTATATAAGAAATACTCAAGTTAATAAAAAAAAAAATCCAAAAAAAAGATAAAAAAAAAGAGTACAGTATAGTGGATCCACACAATTTTATCACAACTTCACTTGAAAATAAAATGAAATTTATCCTGCTGATGTCACCTTACTCTGTTCAGGGTTGAGGGTTGAGCGTGGGAAGGGTGGAAGAGACCCTAAGACTATAAAATCAGTTGCTGCAGCTTTAATTGAATATATCCAGGATGCTCCCTACAGATTCCATAAATGAAGGGTAGGAGTCAACAGAGTTGTGCATCTATGTTTTGCAAGTAAATTTGTTTATTTCAATATCAAAACGTAAAATTAAAATCTTTACAGAATAGTATTTGACTAGGAACACAAAGTAACCAGTATAAATGATCCGCTGCGATTGTGTATATTCCCTGGAGACTAATTTTGTCAGATGTAGGAAAGCTGCCTTGCCTATTTTTAAAGAGTCAAATTACATTTCAGTACTTTTAAGTTTTGTGTATCTTAGCAACCCACCAAATAGAATATGCATGCCTAAGAACAAGACAGGATTCGCACTTCTCTACGCCATGTTTATGGCAAAGTTAAGATCCAGGATTTGCTGTAACACTATCTGGATTAGATAGTATCCCCATGATATAGGAAAGACACTTAATTGTAATGTATTTCTTAGAGAAAAGATTCTGTGGGGAATCCTTTGGTTTATAGATTCTCCTAGCACTTTAGAGAGATGAATCAGAGTTATCACTGCAGAGTCTGAAACACACTGCACATTCTAAAGAGGCCTTTGTAACAATGAAGGTGGTGCATGATACTTAGAGTGATGGTCTGTGAGGAAGTTGAGTATCCTGAGAATGATCATTTTACAATTGTAAATCAATTCGTAATATTCTGAGCATCTGTCATGACCACTGTAAAGAACGAAAGAGATGCATTAAAAGTGGCTGTTTGGGTCTTCAATGAGCTAGTGTTCTCAGGGAAGAAAAAACAGTTATCAATAATTATCCAGTGAAATAACAGAAATACTGAAAGATACGTCTCTGGACTGCGGTACAAACATAGCAATCTAAGAAGCAACTTTTTGTCAGAGAATGTGTGTTCTTTCATCTATACTGTAGAACTCATTAACCTTCACAGTAAGAGTAAAAAATGATCCCCACACTTATTTTGAATTGCATTTAAATGGCATTTCAACAATTTTTCCTTATAGAATTTACTCAGAATTATCAGTGCTATGCCAGTGATTTTAAAAGCATATTTTACCTTGGTTGTTAAGTGTGTCAAATGATTATAAACATGTACTTATCTGGGCCAGTCGGTACCATGCTTCTCTTGGTAAACAGATGTACATGCCACAAAATCTGGTTTCTTCAGTTCTATCACATGGAGGAAGGGGTCCCCCTTGGATTGCACAAGCATGCTGCATGCATGGACATACACACACATTAATTAATTAATTAATTAATTAAATGTAATAAACCCATGTTGATGGGTAAAGCAAAGCATATTATCTACATTGAAGGTGTATAGAATCCTAAGCTCTGATTCCTACAGAAATTTACTTGGCCTCTGTTTGCCGTGCTTCAGACACTATTGCAGTCTCCTTGATGAACACACTGTAGGTAGACTTTCCTTCGGGGTCAGAATTCATTTTTTTTGTTGTTGTTGCTGTTTTAAAACTCTGAAAAGTATTAGCCATTGACTAAAACAGGACATGTCTTTTCAGCATTTTATCATATTAATTCACAAGTCTCACATGTTCTCACAGAGTTCTTTGTAGTATCATTAAAAGAATAAATTATTGACAGCAAAGTATGAACCATATGCATGCTTTATAGCATACGGTTCACTCTGTTAGCTATGTAACAAGATACAGGCCTGCCAGTGGCTAAAAATGATGGACAGACAGGTTTGATCCATATATCATAGTACAAATTAGTTCAACCCATGCTCTGTGCTCATAATTAGCACAAGTCATGAGCAAGATTAGTCATTGATTTCTCACAGTTTCATCGACTTAACAAGCACTGCTGTTCTCTCTGTGACTGCCTACAGGGAATAGCAGAGCTGGCTTCTCAATGAACACTTTTGTTCCAATTAATTGTAGCTTCCACGTGTACTTAGTTTTTGGTTTGCTTGGGCATAGGAAATATATTCAGGGCTTTACCATTTGAAGCATAGCCACTCACTGTTGGTTTCTGGAGTGGGCAGCTCACTTTTACCTGCTTCATTCTCAGCAGCCTTTTGCTTTATAATAAGCAAGGCTGCAAGCAAATAGTTCTCAGAGCTGTGCATTTATTTCCATTGCTAATTCTGTCATGCCCACTGCCTTGGTTCAGGCCATCTTCCTTCAACTGACCCAGTGTAGTCATCTTTGTTGAAGTTTCTCTCTGGCATCCAAAGCAAATAAGATATGCACGTCAGGTCTAGCATGGAATCTTAATTTGAGTAAAGTTGTTCACATTTGTCTCAGGCCAGTTTTGTTTAGATTGGACTAGTAGTTTGCCTTGAACATAAACAGAGAAAACATGTGTTTCAGGTACTAGCCAATCAAATTCGCTTTAGACATTTTTCCATTTCCCACTGTGCTGATAGTCTGAACAAAGAAAACAGAAAGGAAGTTTTAGGGTACAAGAAGTGGCAACCTAGGCACTGGGAGTGACTCCTGACGAAGGTGACTCCCTGCAGCACTGAAGACTCAGGTAGACACAGTGATATTTAGTCTCTGCTGAAAGCAGGGCTTTGGGATAGAAGAGGGAATTCGGCTCTGACAGCACAGACACAAGGGTAAGCATGGAAAACTTGTATCAAGTCGAGCCAGAGAACAGGATAGAAGGTTCTGTACTTGGGCCCAGCTAATTTAACTAGATCTTTATACTGCTGGGATCAGTCAAAAGACAGTGAAGTCTACTGGACCAATGAACTCCATTCTTCATTGTACACTGCATGCTGCTTGCATGGGTGTGACTGCTACAGGAAGTGACACATTCTAAGCCCTCTCCTCTGCCTCTCCCCTTCCTCGGCCTTCAGTTACCTCTTTCCACTTTACTACATGTCGAGAAGATGAAAAGTGATCATTATATTTCTTCACAGTAATTAAAATATCTGTCCCAAAGAATTTAATGGAGAAAGGGTTTATTTTGGTTTACTGTTCAGAGGGTCAGTCCTTGGTTGCTTGGTTGCCGAGACTATGTAGTATTGGAATTTCTTCTCCATTTTGGAGTTAGGAAAACAAAAGAAAGATAGGAAGAGGTCAAAAGCAAGCTACCTCTAAAGACAGGCACCCAGTAACCTACATCCTTTGGGTACATTCTCACATCTTAATGTTTCACAACTCTTATCCAGAATAGGGTATTCTTCTAGGGACTTATTCTTTTATAATGGAGACATTAAACAATTTAATGTTTGGTCAATAATAAATATTCAAAATTACTACCTCCTACTTTAACATTTGCTTTTTAAAGGTACATTCATGTTCAGGAAATATTTTAACTCACATGCAGTCATGTTGCATGGCTTTTCCTACGGAGATATGAGAGCAAATCTCTCCTCACTACAGATGGAGTACCAATAATATACGGAAGAAATGTTTCTAACTGTTAATCCCCACCAGTCAAGAACATGAACACTCTTGCAGTTTAAAGTAAATTTTGAAGCAAGCTTTAATTAAATAATGGCTGCACTATGGCCAGCTCCAGTTCTGGGTTCCCAGAAAATGCTCATGAGTAACATTTTGCAGGGACTGTAAAAGGCAAAACTCAGATCACAACACATCTCATTAGAGCCAGTCAGGGGCAAGCATATATCCTGACCTATTTCCTGCCTCCTACCCACATTTGATCATGCACATTCGGTGCAGATGGCTCAAACAAACATAGACTAGGAATTTACTCTTAACTGCAAACAGAACTCTTAACCTGCAAGTTATTTTTTTCCCTGTTTTGATCTTACACGACAAAATGTAGCTTGGTGAACCAGTGAGTTTATTTGGGTCACTTGCAGGAGAATAAGTGAAGGATTATTTACAGGAGCATAGGGACTCAAAAGCTGTATCATTAGAAAGCTTATGTTTCTGGAGTATTAGTGTGGTGGTGGGGTTGGTATAGAAGTTCTGTTTAGGGCCAAGCATTCAAAAGTCATTTATGCTTAGTACTCTGACCAGGTATAAGCTTCTTGAAGTAACTGCTACCTAATGGAAAGCTCTTCTGACAAAAGCTGGACACAGCACTTATCTATGAACATAAAAATGAATATTTGAAAAGAAATTTAATGAATGCAACATATTCAATTAACAAAAGAACAGTAATAATTTCCTCAAATCCTTCCTTATTAATTCAGAAATATAGGGTTGTTTTGACAGCAACGCTGCATTTTTTTTTTTTTTTTTGGCTCTTTGGGTGGCCTTTGCTCTTTGAACTAGAGTCTAGGAAATTTAGTCGATACCAAAGCTTGATTAGTGAAAAGGCTTTCAGATTCTTGTCTCCCAGACTCAAATAATGAAATGCATGGATCGCAGAGAGGTGAGCTTTAAAAATAAATATTTCTATAGGCTGCTTAAGAGAGAAAAGGCTAAGCTCCTGTTTAAACAGAGGTTTCCGAAGACTTGGCTGTTACTGAACTGAGCAGTTGGGGGCTTCTGAAAGGATGTATGGCAGAGACTGGGCTGAGGTACATTTCAGGAGAACACTTGGCTGAACCATGCATCCAAGGGCCTCTTCTTGTTTCCTGCTACACAATCAAGTACAGCTTTTAAGCAGAAGTGATAATTTAGGAGACAGCAAAGACAGAGGAATCTTAAGTCTCTTCTACCCTTCAGCAGGTCATTCTTAGAACAGCTGTGTGGTGGATTGAATAAGAACAGCCCCATAGGCTCATATATCTGAATGTTTAACCATTCAGAAAAGGCCTTATTTGAAAAGATTAGAAGGAGTAGGAGGTGTGGCCTTGTTGAAGGAAGTATGTCACTGAGGGTGGGCTTTGAGGTTTCAAAAGCCCAGAGTCTCTCTGCCTACAGGTTTAAAATGTAGCTCTCAGCTATTTCTCTAGCTTCTGCTTGAATGCCACTATGCTCCCCACCATGATGATAATGGACTAAATTCTGAAATTCTAAGCAAGCCCTCATCTAAAGGTTTTCTCTTATAATAATTGCCTTTGCCATGGTGGTGTCTCTACAAAGCATGACAGTGATTTAGGATCTGTTGTTTGTGGGGGTGGGGTCTGCCCAACACAGTCACTTTCTGTCTCCCACATTCATGAGAATGGACTCAAATCCAATGAGAAAGCACTTGGCTCTTCCCTAACAGTCAACATTGTTGTGGCAGAGGGCACATCTTGCCTGGCAGGTTGGTGGCCTGTCACAAAGGGTCTACACTGAATAAGACTGATGTCTTCACTTCTCTCCCTACGAGTTTGTATGACAGAAGAAAAGGCAGGGAGAATGTAAGAACTACAGAAAAGGAACGGAGGTGTATAAAACACTGTTTTCTGTATTTGACAGAGATGCTCACAGGATTTATGGATGTACAGAAGCTGCAGTTATCTATGGAAGCCTGGCACAGCATTGGATCTGTCAGCATTCTGTCATGATGGAAGGAGAGGTTCAGGGAGCCCCACTGTGCTTGAGGAGATATGGATCCTTAATGGTTGTTGGGAGAGAGCAAGATATTTTCTTTAGTGGTGTAACTACTGGTAAGTTGTACACGATTCAGTACATAGATCATCACACTGGCTCATGTTTAAAACCAAAACCAAACCAAACCAAACAAACCAAACCAAACAAGCAAAACACAGAACAAAAAACTCCTAGACACCATTTTAAAAAAATGGAAAATATAAGTCATGAAATTACAAAGGAGGGGCTACTTGGGAGGAGGGAAAGATTAATAAGGGTGGGAATCAGGCAACTGAGAGACATAGATAATGGAGGGTGGCTATAATAAAAAACAATATATAAAGTGTTTTCAATTATATCCATCACTGTGTATCATTCACATACATATTGTTAAAAAGGCAACTGCAGGATGAGTGACATCTACACAACTTCCATGAAAAATGCTTGATATTTAAATTTTATTATGCAGAGTAAAATTTCTTTTTAAGGAAGCCATAAAATTTTTAAGTAGCAGACTATAATTCCAAGGCCCTATGTGGCAGATAAATTCCAATATCTGCAAGAATCTGATTGCCAGGACCAAAGTCACATAGAAAATGGGGAGGTGAACAAAATTAACAAAAATGACAGTGTTTGAAGTTGTCTTTTATACTAAAACAAGCTCGATTGTGTAAAACATTCTATAACATTGAAACCTTCTTGTGAAATACTTTCTTCACAGTGACTTTGAAAGATCAACCATGTTCTTTCCCAAATGCCTTTATCAAATTTGCATCTTTATATACAACACTGCCAATTACCCAGGGATGTCTTGAACTTCGTGCTTTCTATCTCCCTTCCTTTAATCCCTTTCTTTAATGCTATCTCAGAAGAGTTCTTACCTAGCATGAAATATCTAAATAGCATAGACACTAAAATTACACCATTTAATATTTTTACTGTGAAAATCAGATATGTTATACAAATATCATCATATTCTCTAAAGTGAGGATATATAAATTACACATGGTGAGGTACAAATTTACTGAACCATGTCAGCAAAGCCACAGGAAATCAAAAAATAATTTGATGATATGAAATTACCTGGATAATCACCTATTCAGGGCAAGTATCAAAAAAGACTATTCAAACACTTTGAAAATCCTTTCTGGGTAAGCTAGTTCATAGACAATAGGATGTATGGATACAGCAGACAGAATGATGCTTCCTCCCAAGGATACTCAAGCTTTATCCTTGAAACCTGCTATTAGTAGGTAGTGAAAAGTAATTCTCAGATAAGATTCAATAAAGACTTTCAGGTGGAAGGTTGCACTTGAAATCTTCACAGGACAAGTGTGATCACAAAGGAATGTTTAAAAAAATGGGGTTTTAGAATTAGAAAGAGGGTTTACCACTAAAGTAAAAGTTGTGCTACAGTGCAAAGTGTAGATGGAGAAAGAGCCCCGAGGTGATGAATACCGGGGTCCCTAAAAGCTAGGAAAAGGAGAAAGCAAATCTGAAGAGAATGCAGAGCTAAAGACACACTCTGCTGACTTTCAGACAATGTAATAGCCATTTTTGATCTAAAATACTACTGCATTTGTTGTAATTTGCACTGGCAATAATTACAAAAACCTAACAAGGAGGACACTTTCTTTTTGTTTATAAACCAGAACCATAAAATATGGGAATATAAAGACTTCCTGGAAAGATAATCAATAATTACAATCCTTTTCAAAGCTCATAGCTGAGAACACTTGTACTCTGTGGCTTGCAAATGCCAATTACAAATGCTAACATACACCCTGCTTCAGATTACACTAAAGTTTAAATATCATCTGGTTCTATTTTACAGTCATATTTGAGTCTTTGAGCATGATCCACAGTACAAAATTTATTTTACATTATAACTCAACGGATATATACCAACATAAGACTGGGCCACACAGACTTGGTACACTTTGATATTTTGAGAGTCTCTTCTGATCTACTTCACTGTAAAATGTTATGCAGAACGGTTTGGTTGATTTTTACCATCCGCTAGTGTGTTTTGAAGTGATAAGTTGGGCCCTGAGAAAAATAACTAAATGTGACAAAAAATAAATTAACAAATGATCATGACAATAGTGCTAATCACATAATAGAGCAGAACTAATGTCTTATTATTTCCACATTCACTCTTCTAAGTGAGTACTACCCATTTGAAGGACCCTGCGTGGGTATTCATACAACTTCAAATACCAGTGCAAGAATTCCTGCTTGAGACTTGTTTAATCAGAAAGTGAATTGTGCTTGAGTTGAGTGATGGGACATAAGCATAGAGACCAATTGCTCTGTAATGGTGGAGACAAAGACTAGTTCAGTAATAGTATCTCATTGTCTTTGGAGCATCTCATTGGATGGAAGCTTCATGGAGCTCAGGTATCTTCATTTCAGCAATGACAGTTTTGACTGACTGATACCAGAGCCCCCCCCAGCAACCTTGTCCCCAGAAGAAGTTGCTACGACTACATTTGTTTGTAGTAAATGCTATCCAGCTCTCGACTGAAAACTCATTTCCAATGTTAACCTGCCGTAGAATGATATGGCTGTGTGGGAGGGAATCATTAGCTAATGCCTGCACCCCATTCCTCAACATTTGGCAAAAGGAACAGCTGAGTGTTGCATGGATAACTTGGCTTCTTTTCATTTCCCAGGAGGAGCTGCATTCTATTTCAAGGAGAATGAGTTTCCTCTCTCAGCTGGTACTTCTCAGAGATCTGCTGTCACAAAATGTATGGATTTCAGTCAGTGTTCTGCAGATGCCGTAGGCAGAGCAGCCCTGAGCTGAGCACATGGGGGTGGGGAAAGCTGTGCAAGGGCAGTGGACTTCAGATCTTGGCTACGGTCATTCTCCTTTCTTATCCTTCCCCACCTCAAGCTGGGGCAATGATGTGTCCTAATCTTTATATTGAAGAATACAGCATTTACCTTTCCCCCTACATTTAGATTTCTCATGGGTTGTTCAAAAAATCCTTTTGATTTCACATTACTTATTGTATGTGCACATATGTATATTGTTGAGCATACTCGTGTCATAACATGCCTGTGTACAACTTTTGGCAGTTGCTTCTTTCCTTCCGCCCTGTGTGTTCTTGGGATCAAACTCCAGTCATGACAGCAAGAGTCTTACACTCCTGAACCATCTCACTGGCTCTTGTTGATCATTGTGTTTCTCTCACTCATGATCTAAAATTTCTTCCGTCAATGACATACTCTTAAAGATTCTAATAAAAATGAGATTTAAAAGATTTAAGTATATGGCTAACTCTTTGAGATACACCTCAGTGGTAGAGGTCCTACTTAGAATGCACAAGACTGCAGAGTCTGTTACCAGGGTCGAAAAACATTCCTAAGAATTATTATTTTAAAGTCCAGTATTCTGTAAGAAAAATCACAGTAGCAATGTGCTGACAGCATGTCTTCCCTTCTGCTGCCATGGCTTGGCTTTCCTCCAGTGTTAAGTACAAATGCCACACTGATTATTAGTCCTCATTCCCAAGTGCCTTCGGTCATCATGGAAATGCCTATGTGACTTTGCATTTTCTTTGGAATGTCCGAAAACTTGGGCCACAGATAGAAAGCCGTGATTGCTACTGTTTATGACAACATATCATTGTTAGAGTTCCTGTACTGTAAACCAGAAAACAAAACAAAACAAAACAAAACGGAGGAGAAACAAGAAGGAAAGAGAGATCTTAGAGAATAACGGGAACTCCCACGTAGAAGCAGGGGGAGGGAGGATAGGAAAAGGGGTTTCCAGAGGGGAAACCGGAAAAGGGGATAACATTTGAAATGTAAATAAATAAAATAGCCAATTAAAAAATATTCCACATAATTTTGATGAGTGAAGCTTAAATCAAGGGTTTGTATTTAGAGACTTCTTGCCATGGAAATAGTCTCCATTTCAGCGTCGGAACCATGCAAGACCAATGTTTAATTAAGAATACATGATCAGAATTAATTTAAATCTCATTCCCACCTTTCATGAACTGCTCAGCCACCATTTTTCCTCCAGGCGTACATATGTGTTTGGGAAAGTAGATCTGCTTACCAGGCACTTTGCTAGGTTGCTTCAGAGTATTTTAAAATTCACTCTGTAATTCCTCCATATCATCTATTTACAATCACGCTCTCTCCTTAAAGTCCCTGCTGATCCCCTTAGTTGGATGCTCCCCCAATTCAGTTTTCCGGGGGCCCTTTCGGATTACTTCTAGTGGGCTCTTTCTGACATTTACCTCCCCCAACGCTCCCTGCTTCTTTGCCTAAAACAAAACCTGGCACACAACAGGCTTTCCGTACTCTGGGTAGAGGAATAAATGAATTATCATCATCGCTGTGGATTTACATTTTCCACCGATGTGGCTGAGTAATCGTC
The DNA here is from genome assembly GCF_021556685.1 of Rattus norvegicus. Taxonomy (NCBI): domain Eukaryota; kingdom Metazoa; phylum Chordata; class Mammalia; order Rodentia; family Muridae; genus Rattus; species Rattus norvegicus. Next base: position 29,162,897 of record NC_141544.1, on the reverse strand, counting down.
CTTTTTGGCATCGAACTTTTTTTTTCTTTCTTTTTTTTTTTTTTTTTTGTTCATGGAAACAGAAAAACACCATTTGGTGTGAAAAGCCACTATTCTCCTCCATTATTACCTTCACCTGAAAGTGCAAGAGAACAATTTGTCGTCTCCATCTAGCGTCTAAGTCGCAGGGAACAATCCTTCGTTTCTAAAAGGAATCGCGGTGCGGCTCCTGCTCCTTTGTTCTCTGTGGATCGCCCCGAAGCATTCCTCTGGCCCTCTGCCTCTGAGTTCTGTTTAAGGACACACTTGTCAGTAGAGATTAAGATGACATATCTATGTGAGGACAAAGGTGAGAAGGAATTCCAGTCCCGCTGGATGGAGGATCCAGGCCATTTAGCTCCTCCAGGCAGAGTGAGGCTGAGTCCCAAATCACAAGAGTCAACAGGTTCCGAGGCGGGGTGAGGGGAGGCATCGCTCAATGTTCTCTAGAAAACAAGTCTAGTGGCAGAAGTGAGGTTAGGCTTCTATTAAACACCTCAGAAATGTTTGTTTAGTATTTCAGAAGGTTTGATGAATCTTTGCATATACCTAGTATGTTTTCTTTTAATTTTGTAGAAATAGTGATATAATAATAATAATAATTATAATAATCAGTCTGCATATTTTTCATCTTAATCAGGTTGCAGCTTTCACAGAAATGTCCAGGATTTTCCCTGCTCAATAACTAGTAGTCTTTATGACAGTAGTCTTATGAATTATTTCTTCCTGAATTCTTGTGTCCCTATGCCTGCTGACATGTGAAGTAACCTCAAGTTAAATCCGATCTCAGATTTCTTGAGTTAGCAAGTTATTTGTGCTCAGTGTGGAAGCGAGTGCTGCAGCGAAGCTCATGACAATGGCAGGGACCAGACTCCCTTCAATGATGCTTTCTTGCTGATCATTTGTGTTTGTTTCCGTTAATGCAGAGCCTCCCTTTGTAGCCCAGCCTATCCTGGAGCCTCCCACCATGCTGGCTCAGCATGTCTAGTGCTAGAATGGCAGGCATAGGCGACCTTGCCCAGCTAAGGACTTTCGAGCTGAAACAGGATAGTTTTATATTCTGAGTCATCCACCCCGCAGGTGTTTTTGCATTGCATTTTTATGGTGTTTCTGCACTGCATTTTTATGGTACTCCCTACATGCTCTTTCAGAAAGGGATAATATGCCTTTATGAAAAAAAATCACTTGGAGCATTTACTAAAATTTGCATTCTTAGCCTATTAAAAGCAGGTTGTAGGGGACATGGTTGACTGAGGAAATAAGTTTAGGAACAAATATGTATACCGCGTGAAGGGAAAGTTATTTTAAAAATCACCACGAAAGGAATATTTGAAAATAATTTGTATGTATTGTTGGTTCAGTAGATAAAAAAAAAGTCACGGACATCACACCAGTGACCGTGATATAGAATTATGGCTAGCCCTCTCACATTATCTTGTATTTTAACCTTTGTCCATTCCATGTAATATGATTTTTAAAAAATGAATCATAGAACTACGTGGACTTGTGAATATGAAGGCACATTTTCAAACCTGAGATATACTGTAAGACAGTATTTATCTTGTCTTTAACAGCTTACATCAAGACTGCAAAGGGTATTTCCTAATGCACACTGGAGCCCTCCATCCCTGTGACAAAGTGTCTTAGGAATTGACAGGGACAAAGGCTTAGGATTACATCTAAGTAACTGTGCTTTACTTTTAGAATAGTCAAAACCCATTAACAGGGCCCTATAGACAAAGCTTTTGTAGTCTCAGGTAGACGTTCACCTTGAGAACAAAACCTGCTGTGGCTTAAAGTTATCTTTGCAGTGACATTTGCTGCATTAGGTATGTTTTACCTTCCAGAATTCATTTTACTGAAAATTAAGTTTGGAAAATAATTCCCCCCAAGTATTTATATTTTTAAAGACAACAAAATTAATTACTTAACTATTAATGTCCATTATCTGGATTTTCTTCCTTTCACATTTAACAAAGTTATGGGCAAATTAATAAAATACCTCTAAGTTTATTCAGAAATGACTCTTAAGACAAAAACATAATGAAAGAATTTTTTTTAAAGTCACTTACATAGGATGACGAAAATGTAAAATTTGACTGTGGGTGTGGTTACACCAACTTTGTGAATTTACTAAAATTATGGAAACATGCTGGATTCTGCATGAAAGAATTGAATTCTACTGTGCAAGATTGTATCTCAGTAAAAGTGTTGGAAAAATTAGTAGGCTTATGTGTAACACGAAATACCTGGGCTAAATGCCTGACAATCCACCAATGGAGAGGGAAAGGGGACCACTGGCATGGATTTCTCACTATTTTTACCTGTCTTTGTATTTATACTTCTCTGAACCTGTTTCTGAGAAACCAATGACAGTTACCAACTGTGTACACTCTTATAACCTCTACATTAGCCTCACTGCAGCTTCATTTTTGTCGTAGACCAACAAAAGCCATTGTGGTTAGCATAGACGAACATGTCAATTCCTCCACATTGGAGATTGTGATTTACCAGTTAGGTCTAGGTTAGTTAACCATGGCTGCTTTCCCCAGGGGGATAAATCTCAATCTTCCTGTTTGTCTACAGTTTTTATCAGATTTTAATTGTATAGTTCCTTTAATAGGTAACTATAACTTAGGATGCTTTCTCTTACACATATAAACAAATTAAATTTACTTTGGACAATGTGATTGGCTGACTGAGGTCGATAAATAATGTGTGAAACATTTACAGATGCTTGTGACAAGTTTTGTGTCATCTCCACGCCTGTCTTATAATGTGCCCTTTAGTTACAGCAGTGTTCATGTGGGGCTGAGGGGCAGCAGTGTTCTTGTAAAGGCAATGTTAGATGGCTACACCATAAAGGTTTTGCAAAGGTTCAGAGAGAGAAATATCTAGTTGGCTGACCATTTCTACCATTTTCAAGTGGCGAATGTTTGCTTTATGCCTAATGCTGACCTGCAGTAATTCAGCAACACAAACATTGGCACACATACAGTCGTTTTATGCTTTCAATTTTTCTCAATCAGTAAATGGGGGGGAATCAGTGTTGATTTCAACAAAGCCAACATACGTGAATTCTATGTAAACAAAAGAGGTTTGTCCTTTTTTATGGTTTAGAAGTGATATTTGGAGATTGCTTATTGGGTAAATTGTAATTTTTCTCACCTCTCAGTTTTAGAACTGTTTTTCTTTTTACAATATGCAAATGTAAGCAGATAATTCTCACATTAGTGGGATTCTTGTGAAAGTCCAGAATCAGATCATGAATAGAACCAGATCTAAGGCTGTGTCCTTCTCTCACCAAAATCCAAGCTATCCTTCTAATCATTAATTTGGAAATTATGTTTATTTGGTTATACTTAACATGAAAGTCAATTTGGTTTTGTGACTATATATAATTTTGTGATATATGCAATAATTTTAAACATTTTGAAGCTTTATATTTAAATTATATCTAAAGGATTTAAGTCTAGTTTTTCTTTCATTTGCATCTAAATATTGAGAAAAAATCTGATATAGGAAATGTATGCTTATTTTCCTTTAGTCTAACGTGCAAATAAGAATTTCTCTATAAAAAGAACTTAATAAGACTTCAGAATAGATTTAACTACTCCAGCCAGTCAAGATGTATTAATACTGATGCTAGCCAGAAAAGCAGATGAATTTCTTAAAAATAAATGCTTTATTTGGTGATTTTCCAATAACATAGTAATAGAAAGTAATGATTCATTTTTAAAATATTTTCAAATGAGAGATAATGATTGTCACATATAATTTAGGACACATCCTTAAGTCCTGTCTTGTGAAATACATCCATATAACTGGCATTTCATATATAGTTTTTAAATTTTTCGTATTCTAATTTCATGGTTCATTGTTCTCAACTTGTGGGTTGCAACACCTTCGGGGGTCCCCTACCAGGTATCCTGCATATCAGATATTTACATTATAATTCATGACATTAAGAAATGTATAGTTATGAAGTAGTTATGGTTAGGGGTCACTGCCACATAAAGAGCTGTATTAAAGGTCACAGCATTAGGAAGTTTGAGAACCATTGCTCTAAGTACAAATCCTGACCTGTTGTCCTTTGGTTATAAAAACATAAGCCTCATTAGAACTGCACGACCATGAACATGATAGCAATGTGTAGGCTGATGACTATATGCAGGTGAGGGCTGGCACAAGTTAGGCCATGATTGTACAGTAAAATATAAGGTGGGGACAAAGCTTTAATAAGGCAGGAGAGAAGGGGAAGGAGAAGAAACTCAAGATGGAGATAGAGAAGGATGACCCAGATGCCAGTGTCTTCAATTGCCAAGGTAGTTGGGATGGATTTTTGTAGGCAAATTTGTCTTATCTAGGTGGGCAGTTTATATCCTTATGAATTGGTTGTAAGTTTATTATGTGGATGTATTGTGGACTGAGAATTTAACATAGAAATCTGATTGTTGGTTTGCAGTTTATTGAGTCTTGATTTCACTGGGTAGTTGGGAGTGTGAGCAGAGTTTGTGGCAGGGAGCCACGACAGACCAGTTCATGCTGGACTTCTATAGCCCTGATCTTACCAGGTAGCTGGTACCAGAGAGTTCACAACTAGCAGATAGAGATACCAATCAGAAATGAATTATGGTGAGTTCCATTTGGCCTTACGGGTGCCAGACTTAACTCTAGAGACCAGTGTGGCAAGGTGCCAGGCTGGAACGGCTCTCAGACCACCCAGATCAGAGAGTACTTTGGGCAGCATGGAGCCACTGAGGTAAATTAGCACTAGTTCAAATGCCTGCTGGAGCTGGAACTAGTGAGAGAGACCGCAGCTGTCAGAGAGAGCCCAGGAGAGAAGCTCAGAGCTGGCCGGGCTTTTTTTTCTTTCTTTTTTTTTTTTTTAACCTCAACAGCAATGATGTTACTAGTCATGCAAAGAGGACTCCTAAAGCTTTGGTGTTTTTAGGGTTTTGCACTTATGAAACAGTTTCTCCTATTTGTTCCATAGTATCTAGAGGAAGGCCTGTGACTCTCTCTTATAGGTAAGGAAGTCTAGAAAGAGGATGGTCCCAGGGCGTAGAATTAGTAACTTCACTGAGCATACTAGGTTGGCAGTTTTTTAAGTACATCCCTACTCCTCTACACTTGGCAGCTCTGGATCCATTCTACCAGCTTTCCCTCCGTTCCTCTCCACTCTCACTCTTCCTGCTTCTCTGACAGTCCTTCACACGGCTGAGAGAACTAGCTTCCAACTGAAATAAATTTCATCCTGGAACTCACATTTTCAGAAAGAGCTAGTGTTTAATGATGTCTACCTATGACGCATCATACACATTGATATTTTTTTCATCTCACCTTGTAGTCCCCTCTTCTTACAACCCCTGGATGAAGGGCAAATAGCATTTGGACATCTAGGACGACAGCTGTGGTTGAATTTATATCAGCAAAATTACCCAGGCAGTCTTCCATAGCTCGTTTTCCTCTTAAATAACTTCTTATTCCCTTATTTAAGTTTTATTTGGGAAAACTTGCCATTATTACAGTTCGATAATGTCTCACACATCTCAGTGATGATAAATTAAACAAAGTATAGGGTTTACCACGGCCCATCCATCAAACAGGAGGTGCTTTCATGGCTCTGTTTCTCTAATACCCTTCTGCCCTCCCTGTTCTGCATTTATGCTGACAGGCTTCTTTAGGTTCTCTCATGGTTCCTCCTTAACTCCTTAGGGAAAGTTGATGCCACAGTCTCCCATTATAGCTAAGCATTCTTCTCACTCTTCCAGAAAGTCAACAGATCCTTGGGTCTTTTTCCACACAGCTGATATATATGAAGGAAACAAAATCACCCATCACTTATTCTCTATGAAATCATATTGCCTTCGTCCACACTGCAGACTCTCTGCTGTTTGAAACTGTGGCTTCAATATCAGTAATTGAGCGACCCAACTATTCGGAAAGTGTCACTGACTGCTTCTTAGATAATGGGTCCAGCTGATGAAGGAACAAAGGTGACCACTTGGCCTCCCCATTTCAACTTTTTCATGTTTACTTCGTGTTATGATTTTTATGATGGTCAAATATTGTTAACATTTGTAAAACCTAGTTCTACAAAGAGAGTTAAATCTTGCATGGAACATAAAGGCTGTGAAACAGAAATTCCATAGTTCTGGGTTTAGAAGAATTACTTTCCTGAAGTACTGAGACATATCCCTTATTAATATAAAGTTTACTACATAGTGATCTACCTTTTACTTGGGGTTTGTAGATTGGCTAATTTATATAAATCTGAAGACAGCTAAAAACCAACAAAGCTGAGAAGCGTCAGGAATTGCAGAAATGAGCTTCAAAGCCCTAAGACCAAGTCACACTCACACTTGATTGATTTTATTTAAGTCACCCCGCAGAGTTTATAATAAGCACAGTTAGGACAGGGAGTTCAAATTTCTGCTCAAACTGACCCCCTGCCGATGGTTTATTCCACATTAATATGAAGATGACTTCCTGGAGTCAACATAATCTGCGTTGGTTCTGAAATTATTGATGTCTGCTCTCATGGCAACCGACAAGCCAGGTCACTGATAGACAGCCTCCCATCGGATGGACAGAAGCCTCCCGTCAGATGGACAGAGGGAAGCTGAAGCCTCGTGTTGACTCTGCTAGTCATACGGATGCTGACCTATTCTAAAGGTCAGTTGATGGCTTAGAGGCACAGAAAAAAAGTAGCACTTAAAAACGTGTTCATAGTTTTTATAGATTAGATCCCTAATACCGTGGGAAAAATTGAGGTACAAGTAATGGGGAATATCTTTGCTTTTCCGAAGTCACTGTGATGAGAAGATAGTCTTGGTGAAGTTCACCACAATTTGTATCCCATAATATTTTTGAACCAGTTGCTACATAAGCATTTTATGTTATGAAATGCAAGCCTTAAAATTCTTTATGGATATCCATTTATATATAATAAAGAATGTGGTATTAGGGAAGTTATATGTACATAGAAAAATCAAACAGTGTGTGAAGGAAATTATTCACTCTCATCACTGACCTTATGTCACAAAAGTAGGATAAAGTTCACAAGCAGCTTTTCGATAAGAAATGAGTAGACATTCTCTTAACAAGGTTTTTAGTGCTCTTTCAGCAGTGTTTCAGACCTTTTAACAGTGTTTCGTCAGACATCTCACAAACTTTTCAAAATTAGTTTTGCCTAAGCAAATATTAAGCTCTTCTCTTCCCATTTTGTATGATTTATTCAGTTGCCCAAGTGAGTTTGACATTTTATTGTTTCCTGCCCTGGTTCCACTATGTGCTCCTACTTTGGAGTCCATTTTCTGGAAAAGACTTTTTTGACACCATTAACTCAAGGCTTCCTTGTTAGTGAAGTGCTCCCTTAAGGAGACCCTCAGGTGTGGACTGAGAGATGGCTCAGTGATTAAGAAAACTGCCTGCTCTTCCGGAGGTCACAAGGTTACTTACCAGGATTCACATTGTGTGACTCTCAAAAACTCTACCTCCTGATCCAGGGAATCAGAGCTCTTCTTATGACCTTCGTGGGTGCCACCAGTACAGAAACATATGTACATGTATGGGCATGCACACGTACATGCGCAAACACACACACAAACATACAGCATATACATACAGACACAGAAACACACACATACCACACACAGACATACAACATATACATACAGACACAGAAACACACACATACCACACACACATACACACACACACACAAGCATATTCACATGTGCAAGCATGCACTCATAAAACAAATCCTTGGGCTGGAGAGACAACTAAGCAGTTGAGAACATACATTGCTATTCCAAAGGATCAATTTAGTTCTCAACACCATTTTAGACAGCTAGAAAACTGTTACTATTCGCAGGGGATCTAATGTCCTATTCTGGTCTCTGAAGGCACCTGTACTCCTGGTATTCTCTCTCTCTCTCTCTCTCTCTCTCTCTCTCTCTCTCTCTCTCTCTCTCTGTGCATGCGTGTGTGTGCATGTGTGTATGTGTGTGTGTGTGTGTGTGTGTGTGTTTGTATTATATACCATGACTAAAAATAAAATACATCTTTAACAAAATAACTGATACAGGATATTTAGGACACAATACCACTATATAAGACTCCTTTCCTGTTGAATATTTTAATATGAAATGAGTTAAGAATGGCAGATGTAGCCTTTTCCACTAAGTAAGTCATGAGAGTTGGGAACTAAACTCTTTTCCCCCTTATTCCTGTTAAATATATCTCCTTTCTGGAAAGTTAGACTGTAAAACACTATTGGATGAGAACCTACAGTTAGAGGTTAATACCTCTCTCTACTTTTATTTCTTTTTTTTAAAGGTTTATTTATTTATTATATATAAGTACACTGTAACTATTTTCAGACACACCAGAAGAGGGCATCAGATCTCATTACAGATGGTTGTGAGTCACCATGTGGTTGCTGGGATTTGAACTCAGGACCTCTGGAAGAGCAGTCAGTGCTCTTAACCACTGAGCTATCTCTCCAGCCCTCTACTTTTATTTCTAATGATATCTATGTTACCTGATGGACAGGATATGTAAAGGGAAGTCCTGACAAAGTACTCTGATTGTTAGATTTTCTGAGCGTCCAAGAGATAAAACTGAAATTATGCATGATTTAAGTCCACTACCAGGAACAAAAACTAAGAATGCTATGCTGAAGGAGGCATGATAGCTGGGTTGTAATATTTCACTTCTTCTCCCTGACAAATGGAGTATATGAATCTCATGACTCCCCATATACCAATACCAACAAAGTACTTTGAGCCAAACTGGCTTGCATGGGTATTTCCCCTTAGCAGTGCTAATCTTATGTACCTGTGATGGTTTACATAGGCTTGGCCCAGGGAGTGGCATTATTAGAAGGTATAGCCTTGTTGGAGGAAGTGTGTCACCATGGCGAATGGGCTTGGAGACCCTCCTCCTAGCTGCCTGAGGATGCTCAGTCTGTTCCTGGCTTCCTTCATGTGAAGATGTAGAACTCAGCTCCTCCTGCACCATGCCTGCCTGGATGCTCCCACCTTGACGATAACGGACTGAACCTCTGAACCTATAAACCAACCCCAATTAAATGTTGTCCTTTATAAAATTTGCATTGATCATGGTATCTGTTCACAACAATAAAACCCTAATGAAGATAATACCCAACACATATTTTTCCCTTGAATGTTAAATATGACATTCTTAAATCTTAAATTATCCCATATGGCTATGTAAGTTAACAGATGTAAATTCATAACTATTCATACTAAAATTATAGAGTCCTAAACTTGCTAGAAGTCAGTGATAGGCTATTTCTATAAAATTACTTGGAAGGGTATGCAAAAAAGTCAAGAATGGATTGATGATCTATACTATAAAAGAACAAATTTGTAAACATCAGACAGATGAATTTAAGTATTTTTTTCTTACTGATGGTTCTGGATGGGAATGAAGACATCCTCTCAGGAGGAATGTTAGCATCCCAGGAATGTAGAATGTGGCTTCCCAAGGATGGCTTGGCCCATAGAGAGCATGTGGTTGTAGAAGGATGAGCGCGCTTCATCCTTTTCCCAGAGAACAGAGACGGAAAGTTCAGATGATCCTTTTTCAAGGATTATTTGTTCTGGCGTATTTCTAGAATCTTCCTTGTGCAGTGGTGATTTCCACAGTCATGTTGATGCTAAGATGGATTCACAGGAGTGTCTTAAGGGAGGAAGCCACTCATACTACATCTCCCATATACAGACTGGCCTTTGCAGTTTAACTGCTTATACGATGACTCTGTTTGGGGAGGGGGCGCAATAATTGAAACACTAGAAGAACAGGGGAAAAGAAGACATGGAAGGATAAGTAGAATGCTAAAAAAAACCTACAATTTTTATCTACATAGCTAGCTATTTGATTCATGATAAATCAGACTCCCCTTTCACTTCCTAATTTAAAATAAGAGTAATGGTTATCTTTTCTGACTACTGTCAGATTCGGTTAAAAATTATGAAAGAAAAGGTACTCTAATCCTTAGCCTCGGTTTCTAATTTCTTACTATCTTAATATTTTTAAGTTTATCTTACTAATGCCTATGTGCACTTTCACCTTCGATTAATTATTTTGACATTGAATCATTCTCATGTCAGAGATCCACAGGAATAATGTAAAAGGACACTGAAGATAATTCCACGGTTTCTTTAAAATACTCTTTTCAGTGTCTGGGAATGTTGCTCAGTAGGCAAAAGTCATACAAAGTTTTCAATCTCAGTTTGGAACCTGTCGAAGTCTGGGGGAAGTGGCATGTATCTGGAATTACAGCATCCCTGTGGTAAGATGGGAGACAGACATCGACCGCCACCCAGAAGCTCAAAGGCCATCGGCCAGCTGTCATGAGTCATACAGCACAGTGGAAGGCTCAGGAGACACACTTCATCTAACAGGGTAGAAAATGAGTGACGACCGAAAGTTGTCCTTTGATGTTCACTTGCATGTCGTGGCATGTAAAGTTTACTCACACATCTATCATGCCCATGACATCACACGAAAATAAAACATTTTTATTGCAGTACTAAATCACATGCTTGTGTTACACTGTTAAAGTTTGTCCTGCTTCTTTCTCCCAGCCCCAGGCTCCCAGAAATAAGACCCAGACACAAAATATAATATCTTGGCCATATAGCTAAGATCTATTCTGACTAAATCATAACTGAAATTTTCTATTTATTTTAACCCACATTCTGCCTCATTCTACATGGCTGTTTAGCTGTGTTCCGGTGCCCTGTGTCTATCTCCTTACATCTTCCTGTGATCTTCCACTCCTGGCTCTCTCCCCAAATCCTTCCCCCTTTTGGATGTTCCACTGCCCATTTCCTGCCTAAGTCATAGGCCATAGACTTTTTAGTTGACATTCTTTTTAATTGATATTCTTTCCACATTAGACATATATGAATAAACCTTTGGACTATTGAGAAAGATGAGTAGGGGCTTTGAAATGTTGATTCCTCCTGCGTCCTAGAGTAGCTAAGGTCAAACTGTAACAGACCTTCTGTGCACACTCCCACAGAAGCCTCCCATTATGACTTGAAACAGCTTGTCATCCAGTTGGCAGAAATTTTATCCTTTGAGAACGAGCAAATTCCACACTGTGGAGGTGTTTTTTAAAACGAGAACTTCCGGTTTTTTTCCCCTTGTATGCTTAAGAGCAAAGAAAAAAAAATCAACTCTTTAAATGATTTTTATGAGCCTAAGTTTTGTAATTGACCTCATTTATAAAGATCTATCACTCGAAGAGCATTTGGAATTACCACCAGGCAAAGAAATAATACATACTGATGAATTCAAGCTGAAAAAAGTCCACTCCCTCTGTGGATAGAATTAGAATAGTGTCTTTTGTAGCGTTATTCTTGGTGTTCAGTGTTTGAATACGAAAGCTCAGTCATCTTAAATTTCTCCCCAATGGTGTTTCACTTTTAAATGAAAGACTCAATTAAGATAAAAACAAAAGGAGCTGGCCAACGTCGAACAGGCAGGAAACCTGTGAACAGACAAACCTTGCACTATTCTCCCCTGAAGACAATTTTAGCTTTCACTTCAACTAGCAATTCTAACTTCTCATCTGAGTAGAGTTTTCTGTTTCTGCTTTGACTGGTTAATATGTACATACATTATTAATCTGCACATACATTTACTTTGATGCTACCACACAATGGTGAGTTCTCTGAATAGGTAATGTGTCCACTACAGTCCAGGCTAGTGACCTAACTTGGCTGATTCTGCCTAATTCACAACACCAAAGGAAGAATCTTCAAAGACACTGTCTTGAACACCCAGTGTGTATAACCAAATCTCACTGATTTTCACTGGATGTCTATACTTGCCTACAAGTACTTTAGCAAAAAGATTTGAATGATTATAATAGTTTTAACAATAAAATCTAATAAATCATTAAAAAGTAATCCTTTGGAAGCTGATAATTGTGCACATATATACATACTCACATATGTATACTCATACACATTCATATCCATACATCTGTACACAAACATATATTGATTACTTTTATCAATTTACTTCTGGCTCACTTCATTTTATTCAGAAATAAAAAATGTATCTGCCAGTTGCATAGTCAGCCAAAATACCTTTCTTTTAAAACTTTAAAGAAGACCAAAGTCTGAGAGTATCCTTAATTTTATAAGGGTCATATATTGAATAGAGCTAGGAGTCTATGGTTGCCTCATTTTATTACTTTGATTGATTCCAGAATGTGCGATGCTTTGATATAAACACCAAGCAGAAACCTGTGCCCACGCAAGACTCTCTCTTAGGAGACACATAAATAATATAAACACTTATTTGTACTTTTGTGGTAAAGAAGCTAAGTTTAATCATAAATGGGAAACTTATGATAGGATCATGTAGACCATCTGAGAAGAGTCCATTGAGCAACAGGTTGGAAGAAGTAATTTTTTTCTACAACATAATGGGAAGGAGAGAATCCAAGGAGAGTAGTCCATGTAATCCTTAACAGAATACTCAAAATGCAGAAATTAAAGATGGAAAGCTCCCAACATCCTATGAAAGAAGATGTTTGATTACGTCTTGAAGACTTGAACATTATGCCAAGAAATTTATTCTCTATAATACAGATAATTAGAAGCCATAGGAGGCTTCTTCTTCGAAAAGATGTTTTTCTTTACTTAGTAAATGTTTGATTGGTTACTGGTACCAGGCATTCACTGTATTCAGAACTTAATATTGGTCTGATAGCAACAGAATGTATACCAGGAATGGAAAAGACTGGAGACTCTTTTAAAATCTTTAGGAAATAAGAAAGAAGGGAAGAAAGGAAGGAAGGAAGGAAGGAAGAAAGGAAGAAAGAAAGAAAGACAGAAAGAAAAAAAAGATAACTGAAGTAAAGATTTAGACTAATTTAAATTTGAGTAAATGATTTCCAGAAGATAAATCATATGAGGTTTTATTCTTATCCTTTACCTGCCAAATATGTCCAGCATCCCAGCTGCCATCTAAGACATAAACAAGTTTTTCTGGAAAGCAGTAATTACCACCTGGCTTCTTCTAAATGACCTCCATAATTACTAGGTCTGGTTGAAGGTGTGTATTTAAACATTTCATGTGGTTTGTATTCTTCTGCTTTTCCATTCTCTCTTTGTCTCTTTGTCTCTGTCTCTCTCTCTGTTTCTCTCTCTCTCTCTGTTTCTCTGTCACACACACACACACACACACACACACACACATACACACACACACGCACACACACACACACACACACTCCAATGACTTTATTCTTATATTTAGCCTGTTTAGTCTGTGTGTGAATGTGTCATGTGCCATGACGAACTTTTACAGATCAAATGACTGTGTTCAAAGTTGCTTCTCTATTGCCACCATGCAGGTCCTGGAAATTGAATTCAAGCTACCAGACTTGGTGTCAAGGACCGTTACTCACTGACCCATGTCCCTGGCCTCAATATTAATTCTGTTTTAGTCTTTCAAGTGGTTCTATAGAGACTTCAGAATACTGTTTGAAGTCTACTTTTAAGAAGCATTATAATATTTCCTGAGAAGTCAGAATGTGTCCTAATTCTTATACTCCAAGTTTCATGGTCTGCTCTTAGAATCATATGGGAACTGAGTGGGGGAGGGGCATATTTCATCATTATTGTTCCAAGTATCTCTTCTGCCTGTTTTATTCTTCTTCTGATGTTTCCATTGCATATATTTGTACTTTCACAATTGACACACAGTCCATGGATTTTGTGTGTGAGTGAATTGTGTGTGTGTGTGTGTGTGTGTGTAGTATGTGAGTCTGTGTGTTTCTATGTGTATTTTTTCCTCAGCTGTATCCAATGCAGTAATAAGTACACTAAATGTAATACATTATTTAATTCAATCAGAGAACACATTCAATCTCCAGTTTCTTTTTCTATTTTTCTTAGAATTTTCGCCTTTATGCTTACATAATCCTTCCTAAACTCTCAGCTCCTATATGATGCTTGCTACTTTACTTATTAGATCCCTTACCATATGGCTCATACTTAGAAAATAATAATTATGTACCAACTACACAAAAAAGTGACTTCGGGAAGGGGTAGACATTTTCGTGCCTTTGTTCAATTTTTATGTAATAATGAAATTGATTAATGTAATGAAAGAGGCTAATGCATCTACAAAGATTTAAAAATTGTCTGATAATTTCCACACTCTTGCTAGGTCTACCTTTAGTACTAGTTTGTTCTTCAAGTTATGTTTCTTGATTTGTGTTGCCTGTGCATGATACATTCAGAGTCTCTCATTATGCCCCAAGTTTGACTTGAAATCAAGATGCTCTAGTCTCATTCGACCACGTGCTAGTAATACATGCATCTGTCATCAGATCTGGCTTGTGCATATTTTTTAAACATATTTGTGCCTAAAACAGAGGGCAAAATTAATTTCTGTAAATAGGACTTTGGGAATTAATATGGAACAAATAAAGTGGGGAATTAAAGAATTCTATAGTCTTATGATAAGGTCTGAATCATTATTGTGCCGTGGCCTCTCACTGTAGCCATCACAAATTCTTCCGTTTTCTTCCTTTCTGTTTGAGTAAGGCATCATGGTTTGAGCCTTGGATATTTCTTATTTCTCTGTCAAAGGTAGATGGGTTTAGTTGGATATTCCTTTTACAAGGCCAGTTAGATTCTGTTCAAACTGCAACAAATTAGGCCGTGGTTAAAGAGTTTTGCCCAGGAGAGAAGCTTATTAAGCAGACAAAGGTGCTGTGTATTTTTCAGAATGATCCCCTTTTTAATCCTCTGCAGACAAACACAGGAAACCTTTTGCAGTATTGGCAGAAAGGACCTGCTAGATCACCAGGACATACTATTCTTAGACCTGTGGAGACACCTCCATGGCTGAACCTCTCCGGAGTCTTGATCTCTCATATTTTATCTTGGGAAATATCTGTTTTATGTAGCTCTTCTTCAAAGGTAAGTTTTGATTTGGTCATGAATAAGAAGCTTGAGCAGACTGTAAGCAGGCTCAGGTTGCTAGGGGATCAGTCAGGAACAAAACATTTAGCCTGCTGTGAGCTTTCTTTTCTTTTCTTTTTTTTTCTTTTCTTCTCTTTTCTTTCTTTCTTTCTATTGGATATTTTATGTATTTATATTTCAACTGTTATCTCCTTTCCCCCTTTCCCCTCCCCATCTCCCCTCCCCCTGCTTCTATGAAGATGCTCCCACTTCTACCCACCCACTCCCACCTTAACACCCTGTCATTCCCCTGTTGCTCTGTAATACAGCTTGAGGTCAGAGATGGTGATGGGGCTTTGTTTCTTCTTAAGTCAGGTTGGTCTACGCTTCATTTTTTTTTCTCTTAGTGAGTTGTTAATGAGTGAGAAGCAACCTGCATGTTCCTGGTTCCTAATGCGTGTCTTCCTACTGTCTTTACTATGTGGCTGTAATATGTATACATATGCAGGTGTTGTTTTCTCGAATATTGCCTTCTTGAAAACTAGGACCACCTTAGCATAACTGACACCATGTTAGAAGCACAACTCTGACCTTAACAACCAGCACATAGGCCTCAGCATCTCCTAAAATGGGATCAAAGACCAAATCTATCAAAGACTTATTCTAGTTCCAAAAGTGTCTTAATTGGGGTTACAATTGGTGAGATGAATCACCATGACAGAATCAACTTGGGGAGGAAAGTGTTGATTTGGCTTAGGCATCACCATTACTGTTCATCATCAAAGGAAGTCAGGGCAGCAACTCAAAAGGACAGGGACCTTGAGGCAGGAGCTGGTGCAGAGTTCATGGAAGGGTGATTCTTTTTTTTTTTTTTTTTTTTTTGGTTCTTTTTTTTCGGAGCTGGGGACCGAACCCAGGGCCTTGCGCTTCCTACGCAAGCGCTCTACCACTGAGCTAAATTCCCAACCCCGGAAGGGTGATTCTTATTGGCTTGCTCCCCATGGCTTGTCCATTCTGTTTTCTTACAGAACTCAGGACTACCAACCCAGAGACAGCACCTTCAATAATGGACTGGGCCATCTCCATCAATCATTGACTAAGAAAATGCCCTGCTGTCTTGAAATGTCCTGTGGAGGCATTTTCTCAGTTGAGGCTTCCTTTCCTCCAGTGACCCTATCTCATGTTGACATAAAACTAGCCAGGACAGTTTCTAAACATACTAACCGTGCTTTCTGGTTTCTCTAATTGAATTGTGTCAATCAGTATGTGTATTTTTGTGCATAAAGCATAGAAAGTGGCAAGACTCTGGACTGCATGATTGGGAAAAGGTCCCCGTGTAGTGCTGGCCAGCAGTGTAGACTCTGTTTGACTTTAGGAGAGACTGTGTGTTCTCCTGTTCCCTTGTGAATTATCTTACCACAATGCTCAGAAGTATGTTTCTAACATTTAGAAAGCTCAGGAATATACATTCCCCAGAAAGAAAGTGTACTCCATTTGAATATATATATATATATATATATATATATATATATATATATATATCTTCCACCCAATTATTTGCTCACTCTTTCTCTGTTCAAAGAGAGCATGCCATCATCAGGTGTTGTGGTCAACTGTAGGTAATAAAACTCCTCTCCCCTCTTCCTTCTTTGCATTTAAAAGTGTGAACGCATTGTGTTCAAATACACTATGTGGGAGGCCAACAATGACTTCAGTAAAGATCAAAATTCCCTCCTTATTTTCATTGATGTGTTGGGGGTGGGACTCTAGGAAGTTGTGATTATCTCTATTTACTTGTAAACTCTATTTACATTTGAGGGACAGCAATTTTTTTTGTGATCTCCTTTTTACGTAAAGGATCTGAGTACAGTAATACTTATTTTCAGTTTGTATAGGTTAAGGCATAACTTCCAAGCTCCTTACACATGTTGATTAGAACAAGAAGTTCTAATATGATTTGTTTTCAAATGAATGTTAAGTAGTATCTTAAGAATAAATCATTGGAAATTTATTTCCAAATTCTTAATAGTTTGAAGAGAGAAAGACACCACAAATCGTTCGTACTCCACTCTCTTCAGTTCTGTGTCTTTTCTTTGTTCTTCCAGAAGAGAGCTGTTATCCCTGGCAAGCCACTCCATGGCAACCACAAAAAAAAAAAAATGCAGGCCTCTCTCTTCCTCTCAAGTTTAGTCAAGTTTACACTTTGTTACTCACTTGGCATTCAATATTTGACTGTGGATTTAAGTGGAAAAACATGGAGGGATAACACTACTGTAAGATTTTAAATCCTTCTGGTCATTTAAGGTGAGTCTTTCTAGCTGCATGAGAAACATTCTGGATTTTCAAAATGTTTTCTGGTCCTTTCCTTTACACGCCCATGAAGCTAACTTTGTTTAACATGATACTAGGCACATATGTTCAAATATAGATGTATATAAAACAACATGCTGGCTGCTAGAGAACAAACCTAAAGCAGCCTAGCAGATGTTGCCATTTACTCCTTTAATTAATTATTAATTAATTAATGTTGTTTGTATGGTGTGTGTGTGTGTGTGTGTGTGTGTGTGTGTGTGTGTGTGTGTGTGTGTTCAGGGGCATCTGCTCAAGTGTGCCTGTGCATGATGAGGACAGAGGTCAATACCCAATGTTTATACCATCTGGTGCCCACAGAATAGTAAGTTTTCTCAATCTACCTTTTACATACTTTCCTGGGATCAAATCCAGTCTTACAGGCTTTTGTGGTAAGTACTGTTAATAGCTGAGGCAGCCATCCGATGAGCTCCACTGTTCATTCTTTTAACCCCTTACAGCCACCACAGAAAGACTATATCCATGATAACTTAGAGTTCACACTAGAATACTGTGGAGCACAAGTTAAACAAATTAAAAAAATAATGTTTCCAGAAGCCATGATTTGGGAAAATAGATTGGTAGAAACGAAGGGCTACAGCAGAGAAGGGAGGGAGCTGAGAGAGGGTGTAGTTGCTGAGTGTGGTTGCTCATATATTTAACCCCAGAACTGGAGAGGGAGACACCGTAACTCTCTGTGTGTCTGAGAACAACCTAGTCTGCATCGTGGGCTCCAAGGCTGCCAGTCTCAATAAAATAAACAGAAAATAAAGAGAGCAGGTGGGGAAAGAGTAATCTGAACACTATATACATGTATGAAATTGTTAAATAACAAAATTAATTAAAAAATATGTCTTATTTCTCTGTGTAACACTGTACCTAAGCTATGAGCATAATCAGACCTTAAAAATCATTCACTTTACAAGGCATAATAACTTCCACATGGATGTATGATCTGAAACAGATTCACTCCCCCACAAGCTTAGGGCAAAAAGGACATGATTTGTCTTGTCACAGTCTTAGGCATTTCTCCCTGTATTTAGCAAATCAGGAATTTCCTCTCCTCCTCCACCAGCTTCTAAACCTGGCACACTAAGAAATCTCAAGGTATACAATCCAGAGGTGATGGGAAGCACATACCGATCTGGGGTTAATAGTTTACTCCACTGGGTTTGAATATGCAACCTTCCTTGTGAAGGAGCCTTTAAGGAACAGAGATGATACATCCTCACTATCTCTAATACCTCATGAAGTCACACTCATCACCCCCTCTCTTATTTTTGTCTGTGTAGTTTTTGAGACAGGCTCTCAGGTCATCCCATACTGCCCTTGATCTCATTGTGTAGGTAGAGAAGACCTTGTCACCTTGATCTTCCTACCCCCACCTCTCCAGTGCTGCTATCACAGGCATGTGTGACCACGCCCAATTCATTCATTTCTTTCCCACAAGATTGGCTGTGTGTGACTCATTTTGGTACTTAATTGTGTTGTTTTTATTATCCTTTAAAGTCTTAATAAATTTTTTTCTTCAGTTTTATTGGAAAAACTCCTGAACAAGACTCATTTGATATCTTCTTGTGTTGAGAAAACTATGATTATGTCCCTCTATATAACCCATTAATTTGAAACTGAAAGTTCAAATATTCCCATACTTTATGAGTATATATATAAGTACCTCAACAGAATGTCATTGGCTAATGCCAGGAATTAAAAGAAGTAAGTGGTTTACCATGCCCCACCATGTGGAATGCAGTCAGTCTGGTATCTGGGGATTTGAGGCTTCAGCCAAAATAAACCACTGCTTTAGATGGTGTCTCCTCCCACTCCAATGGCCTGGGAAACAGGAAACACAAGTTCAAATAAGATGGCCTTTCTGTAGTAGAGAAGGAATTGCTGCAGGAAGCTTTCAGCAAGTGAATGTTTTGATGTTTCTGCAATCAAAGGAAATGTGGGCCTTACTTTTATAACAACGATTTGTCAGCAGCAGCCATGCGAGTAGTCACTATGCAAATTCAAAGATTATGAAAGCTGAATTATTCTGGCAGCAATAAATGATACTTTTGATCTTTACAAGGGACAGGGAAAGTATCAAAACGTATTTAGGGTGGAAGTTATTCAGTTACCTGAGAGGACTCAGTGAGAAACAGAATGTGGGCTGCATACAAAGATGGCGACAGCTTCAATGCCCATTTGTACTCTGGGGTAACCTAACCCTCTACTGAGAGTGATACCCCTGGGAAGAAGGACCAGCTGAATATGCCCATTCACAGAAGAGGGTGGGGATCAATTTGCCTTACTTAAAGTCAGATGACCAGAAAGCTACCTTTACAGCAACATATTGACTAATCCTTTACTAAGCAACTGGCCGTCCCAGTCTAGCTAAGTTGACATAAAATTAACAGCTATGGAACCTGCTAGATGACTCGGAGAGGAAAGGTGCCAATCATGAAATTCTTACATTAGTATTCTATCCCTGGATCCCTAGGGCAGTAAGAGAGCACTTATTCATGCTGCTTGCCCACTTACCTTCATGCATGTGCTGTGGGATATGTTCGTAGGCAGCCATGCACTCAAACACACACGCACACATAAACAAATTAATAAATTTAACTATATTAAAATAACAGCTGCACAAGAATAGGGGGGAAAGAACAAATTTTATCTAATCTGATTTCAGAATTTTTCTCTTTATTTTTTTCTATTTTATTTGTTTGATCTTTCTATTAAACTATTATCTATCGATCAATCTATTACTGGCCTACCATACTTGCTACTTGCCTACCTTTGAGACTAGGACTTGTGTTGTCCAGTTTGACTTTGAACTAACCTTGAACTCCAGATCCTCCCGCCTCCATCCCCCAGTGTTGGGATTACAGGTGTGCATCACCACTCTTCCTTATGTAGTAAGGGAGATGACACCTTGGGTGTCTATAGTGTTTTTGGCCTAATGCTGCTTGTATTCCAATGCTAATTTGGGGACCTAAAACCACTTACACATCTGTAGGTAGCTTCTGGGAACCTGTGGCTTCTGATTGGTAAATAAAAATGCCTATAGCCAATAGCTAGGAAGGACAGACAGAGGCAGGGTTTTGGAATTTTGGAACCTGGACAGAGGAAAGAGAAGAGAGATCTGCCATGCTGGGAGAGTGTGGAGGAGAGGAGAGACACCACGCCTGAGAGAGCACAGGACAGAGAGGTATGGTCATGGCCGCCATGTGAAGGAGCCGGAAGAGCGTGGCCCGGATGCCTTATGGGTCCAGAGCAGCCAAGATAGAATATACAGTATAGTAAGAAATCATTTGGGATTACTGGTGGGAAGTGGATTAACCAATGGGAGTTAGGCAGTGGCCCAGCAATTGAGCTACTTAAGACATATTCAAATATAAAGGCTGTGTGTATGTGTTTAAATCGGGAGCATAAAGCACTGAGATGAGTAGTGAACCGGGTGCCGGAATTTATTAATCAAAATAAGTAATTCAACAGATGTCTTGTAGACAAGGCATGTATCCTACTAATTGAGGTGTATCTCCTGTCTTTAAAAATATCAATTTGTTTCTCTATTGTGGTCATTGTTATTTGACATCGCTCAACATTTGGACTCATCCTGAATATTATAGACATAGAATTACAGTACTTTGCAATATAAAATGCAGTTAAGACAAACCTCCCCACAGGAAAGTCTTGAGGACAGACAGTCTTTTTGCTCCAACATGTCAGCATCTGGTGGCTGAGGCTTTGCTTAGTCACTTAATGCATGTGCCCACATAAAAACAGTGTAAAGAACAGAGTAGACAAGTTGTAATTAAAATTTCACAAATAAGAGTTGTACTCTCTAAAATGAGAGAGTAAGGACGCTTTGTTCTGACATATTGAAAACTCAGAAAATAAACCTGAATTAAACAGGAAGACATTTGGGATATTTGAAGCGAAGTAGCAGATTATAAATCTCCATACTGCTGTGTGTTACAAGTCACTTCTGCTTAGCACATTCTACTTATGCTGCATGAACAATTTATGCATTAAAGCCTTGGAAAAACAACATCCCTGTCTCTCAAAACTCAAATGTTACCAAACATTTATGCATAAACCAGATATTCTTTTGTCTTTGGTGACTTGAAAATTCATATGTTACTCAGAATTTTGGGTTTTTGCTCCCTTTGGGGTCATGAAAAAAAGGTTGCTTGTGTAAGCAATTTACACACTTCTGTCTAGTCACGGAAGCAAGTCGTAAAGGAGGTCATCACATCACATTCAGTAAAAAGTAAAGAGAAAGAGACATGTGGTGCTTGTACTCAGTCTGCTTTCTCTATTCACAAAGTCCAGGGCCCCACATCAGGGAGCCCACCTGCTTCTTTCCAGGTTGAACCTTCCCACGTTGAGGAGGGCAATGGCGAGAGTCTCCCATAGGCTTGCACATGGGCTGTGCTGATCTAGACTACTGCTCACAGAGGTTCTCTGGGCACGTTATTCTAGGTCATGTCATACTTACAATTAAAACTAATCATCACAATTGCTCTGAAGGCAGATTTTATGCTGGAGAAGTTTGGTTAAAACTGATCAGAATACAGACTCTAGGGCCTGTCCTAGTTAGTTTCCGCTGCTATGCTAAAACTCTGCTAAAAACCAACTGAGGGAGGAAAAAGTTTTTTTTCATTTTACAATTCCTGATCACAGTCCAAGGTGGAGGGATTTCAGGGAATTCTGAACCTCAAATGCAGGAACCTAGAGGCAGGAACTGAAGCAAAGCCCATGGGGGAACACTGCTTAAGGGTTCAATGGTTTGCTCCCATAGTTTGCTCAGCATGCTTTCTTATACAACCCAGGACCACCTGCCCTAGAGGCAGCATTGCCCCCACCAATCATTGATCAATATCCCCCAGACTCACCTATCAATCACACGGAGGCATTTTCTCTGTCAAAGTTCCCACTTTCTAGATGATCCTGGTTTGCTTGCGTTGAACTGGCAAAAAACTAACCATCATCACAGAGTCCCGACCAGCAATCAGTGTTTGGATTCCGTCTTTCTCTCTGGGATGCTGTCAAACGTGCTAATGAAGTCAGCATCCCGGCCACTCCTATCCACAGAGTAACATCGCCTCCTAAGCTGCTCACTCACAGACATGCCTCTTTTTCCAGATCTTGACCTGATACATGCTTACTAGTGTGAGCTCTTCAAATTGTCAAGACAATTAATGCCTTTGATATCTTCTTAGCATCCTCCCTGGCACTAAACATGAATGTGTATGTGTTTAAACCAGATAGTCTTCTATCTGCTGTGACCTGATAATTCACGTGTCACTCAGAATTATTATTTTTTTGATCTGCTATATGTATTTAGTGGCAGAGACACTGTAAGCTCATACTTGTTAGGCTGTTTCACTGTCACACAGCATGCTACTACATTTTTATCCCAGTCTGAGATCCATACATGCCTTTGAATGTTATCTTAGAGCAAGGTGATTCACAGGGGAAAATTTAATTTGGACATGGGCTGGTTTAACCTTCCTGTTTTAACATTAACCACATATTAATGGTTACATAAAAATTTAACTCATGATCTCACAGGTAAAATTATAGTAGTCTATGGGGCTGGGGATTTAGCTCAGTGGTAGAGCGCTTACCTAGGAAGCGCAAGGCCCTGGGTTCGGTCCCCAGCTCCGAAAAAAAGAACCAAAAAAAATTATAGTAGTCTATACTTCAACAAAAACGGGGGTTTCATCAGTGTGATGAAAAAATCAGGAGCTACATGGCCAGAGGGAACAGAGTTGTAGCTTAGATCAGCCAGCTTCAGGCATCTCAGCCAGCTGCAAATGGGTAAAGGAATCCAGCCAAGATCAGCCAGAATCAGCTTCAGCTGACCCCCGGACAGAGCTGCAAAGACCAGGGAGGTTGTCTTTGTCAGTATTATTGTAGCACTAGGACATAAAATGGAGAGGAACAAACAAGTGGAAACTATAGGGTAGACACTTTATTGGTTATCGCCTTGGAGATCTTGATAAGTACTCCACATCTGGGCACATTTCAGTGCCAATTCCAAGTCAGGGTGTAGGAGAAGAGCCAGATGGAAGCCACTTGCTACCCACTCTCCTTCCAGTAGGTGTACTGGGAAGTCTGCTTATTCTTCTTTTCCTCACTCTTCTATATTGAAACTGAACTAATGGAAGAGGATGGAGGGTGAGCTGCAGGGGGAGAAGTCTTGCTTCAGTAAGTAGTAGTTCTTCTCTTTAGCTGTTTATAATTAACACTGGCCTTCAAACGCATTCTGCTTCTAAAGAAGATCTGAAGTATGCCTTCTCTCTTTAACTAGAACAGCTTCCTGGAAGGTCTCCTCGCCAGTGTGCCATATGGAAAGGGAAGGACATTAGCACCAGAGTCCTGTTGTTACCTTAGTGGAGTTTACCACTGGAGAGCCCCAGCGTCCTCCTCCACTGTGCACCAGTAATATTTTTGTATCTGTTTCAATATGAAATGTTGTATATGGACTACCTGATGGAAATGCCCGTGCAAAGTCTAGGAATGTGCATCACAGTGCCTTGCTGGGTCTTGGGAGGTGAGCAACTGCAGACTCTCCAGTTTGGGGCTGGCTGACAGTTCTCTAGGGGCAATCAAACGCAATGATGTTAAAGTCACTCCCAAGATTTTGCATCTGTGGAGGAATAGAGTTTGCATATGCAATGTCCCTCCTAAGCTCTTATATTGGTCCCTTCGATGCAAACTGGTGGGGTAGTTTTCAGAAGTTCAAGGAACTTTAGGAGGTGGAGAGGTTTGGGGGAAGTAGATTACCAAGAAATGCCCTCGAAGTTTCCATCTAGACTCTGGATTATTAACAACAAGCACAAAAGCTATGAAGATGGGAGGGAGCTGAGGATGGGGGGCCACTATAGAGAGCTTGAGGGAGATAGTGGTAAGTAAATAAGACTGATATACATTATGTATGGAAACTTCAATAACTAAAACATATAAATTATGAACCAAAAATCATACAAATTTATTTATGGTAAGTTTAATATAACTTTGGGTACTTAGAAATTGAAGCCCTAAATAATTGGCAATACGAGTCCTTATGCATCAGCTTCCAGAAGGACGGACAGTTGTGAAGAAGTTTAATTGGACAAAATGAAAATTATCATGCTGTGGTAAACTGCATAAAAGTTCTTTTTTTTTTTTTTTTTCGGAGCTGGGGACCGAACCCAGGGCCTTGTGCTTGCTAGGCCAGCGCTCTACCACTGAGCTAAATCCCCAACCCCATGCTGTGGTAAACTGAAGGGGACCTAGCAAGCTCCATTTATTCAGCTCTTACCTTCTATCATGGCTACTTTTATGTCAGCTTGACACAAGTTAGAGTCATCTGAAAGAAAAAGAACCTCAATTGAGAAAATGCCTCCATAAGATCCAGCTGTACGGCATTTTCTTAATTAGTGACTGATGAGGAGGACCCAGCCCATTGTGGGTGGTGCCATCCTGTGCCACTGTGGGTGGCCTGGTGGTCCTAGTATCTGTAAGAAAGCAGACTGAGCAAGTCAGGGGAAGCAAGCCAGTAAGCAGCGTCCCTCCATAGCCTCTGCATCCGCTCCTGCCTCCAGGTTCCTGCCCTGCTTGAGTTCCTGTCCTGAGTTCCTCCAGTGATGGACTGTGATACAGAAGTGTAAGCCAAGCAAACCCGTTCTTCTCCAAGTTGCGTTGGTCGTGGTTTTTCATTCCAGTAAAGGAAACCCTATGACACACTCTAAGACTCTCTTCAGAGCTGGGGAAGTTGCATCTGGACCCTTCTTCCTTGAGGGTCTTATCATCTTCAAATCAAAAGGATAAAGAGAAGATGAGACTGACTTTCTTGTTTTTGTCCTTTGCCCATATGCCAGGGTGACATCTTTTGGGGTCTTGGTCCTTTCAGTCATGGGTTGCATTAAATTTGCCTAGGTCTCTGTTTTCTTAATGAACTGCAATATATTTGAGGGCAAGATTGTATCTGATTTGCTGTGTGTGTAACAAAACTCAACCTGTCTTTGTAAAATATGAAATGGAAGGTTTATCTAATTCAATGTTACTGGAAGATTTGGGGTCCCTTCATGGGTGTCAGATAATATCAGAGAAATAAGAGCTCCTTCATGGGTTCTTAGTCTCTTTAATAAAATAATGTAATGATGGGTTCAGAAGCTTGGGGATAATTTTATTAGAGTTTTTTTTTTCTTTTTTTTTTCCGGAGCTGAGGACCGAACCCAGGGCCTTGCTCTTGCTAGGCAAGTGCTCTACCACTGAGCTAAATCCCCAACCCTAGAGTTTTTTTTTTTAAAATCCCAAGTGAAGCAAACTGTAAATCCCAGTGACTGCTCAGAGGAGGAACTTAGCAGACAGAAGGAAAAAAAAACCACAAATCTTTCCCTTTGAATTATTATCATGTAGGAGACCACAGGGTAGTAGGCAGCCACATGCCAGGAAGAGGAGTGCTTTAGAGAAAGATTAAGGAAGCTTGCATATCTATAGACAGACAGACAGACAGACACAGACAGACAGCTATTGCCATAAGGCAATCGGGGATAACAATGTAACAATTCCTGGAAGGAAAATTACATTATCTTCTTAAAAGAATAATGATTTCATGTATCTCTTCAGCTGGGGAGCCTACCTTCTGGGCCTTTCTCTTTCCTAGGAGGTGGTCCCTTGGCCAAGGGATTAACTGACATAGCCATATAATGTAATAAATAAGAGGATATCTACAAATTATATTGGATAAGCGATTCTTAATTAACACTAACTCTAATAATCGAAGATGTTTATGATCAGATTGAGGACCTTGGGTCTTCATTACGATCAGTAACCCTGTTCTCTTGACTGGAAGGAGTTTTCTCTTACTGGCCCTTTATGTCTATTCTAACATCATAGTTGGAATTACGTTTGAATCCAAAAGTTCTGATGTTTGCTCTTTAACATGGACACTTATCTTCTGCAACAGTGGAGTTCAAATACATCAACAAGTAAATATAAAAACGTTTGAATGGACATAAAAACAAGAACCGCTTAGACAAGGAAGAAGTAAAGTCAAATGGGGACATTCATCTACCTGAAATAAAGTTTCAAGATGGCTCTAATTGGGGAAGAACATTCACACCCCAAAGATACAAAGCCTCAGCTTTGCTCAGTGTACACAAAAACATCAAGCTCGACGCTGAATTCCAAATGGTACCGACAGAGCGTTGTAAAAACATAAACTGACAAAAAACGGCAAGGAAGGAGCAATTTATGGAAATTAATACGAAATTCGTAATTGCTGTGTTCGACTTCTTTTCATGTTTTAACATTTTTATAACATCTAATACTAACATTTAACGTTCATTTTATCACACACAAAGGGCTGGGTTCAATGCATTCATGAACTGCTGAAATTGGCTCCTGTTTCCAGTAACAAAACTAAACGTTCCCCTTCCATGTGCTACCACCCTTGAACACTAGATGGCAGGAGTAGTCCATGCAATCTACAGTGATTTTTTTTTTCCCTTTTCTTCAATGTGGAAAAGTTTCTTGAAGAAAGTGGAAGAGACATTAAAAAAAAAATAAAGATAAGCCACCAAAGCTATGAAGTGAAAAATAATTAAATATCTAAATTCCACAGCCTGACCTAGGAGAAATTTTGCTTTGCTCACGGGGGCTTAGATGTTTCGATGGGATTGGCTGCTTTCCAACAGCCTGAACCAGCATGTTGATTTTTGGCACATTGCTACATGTCTTTAAGTTTTTATCTTTAAATCTGTAAATAAAATAGCAATATGGCATAACTATACAATGTTGTAAGTAAGATGGTATTTGTAAATGATATAGGATACATAATTCTTAATCGGCACTAACTAATAATAAATAGGTTAACAGATTGAGAACGTTAGCAAACATAAAAGAGTTTAAATGAAAGGGTTAGGCTTTGACTTTAAAGGAGCACAGAGAAAAAGAAGTGCAAAGGGCAGGTGAGGGGTGGATATCTAAAAAATGTTGCAAAAGAAGTAGTGGTGTTGCTTGCCCAAGTACCTCACTCCAGAGCCATGAAGACATGCCTGGCGGACATCACCACAGGCTCTAAGGAAAGTCATGACCTCCCAGTGGTTAGTTTCCATGCCATAAACTTGTGTGTGAGTGTGTGAGTGTGTGTGTTAGTGTGTGAGTGTGTGAGTGTGTGAGTGCCTGTGTGTGTGCACGTGTGAGTGTGTGTGAGTGCGTGTGTGTGTGAGTGCGTGTGTGTGTGTGAGTGCATGAGTGTGAGTGTGTGTGAGTGTGAGTGTGAGTGTGTGAGTGTGAGTGTGTGAGTGTGAGTGTGTGAGTGCGTGTGTGTGAGTGCATGAGTGTGTGAGTGTGTGTGAGAGTCTGAGTTTGTGTGTGAGTGTGAGTGTGTGTATATATGTGTGAGTGTGTATGTGAGTGTATTTGAGTGTGTGAGTGCGTGTGTGTGTAAGTGCATGAGTGTGTGAGTGTGTGTATATATGTGTGAGTGTGTATGTGAGTGTATTTGAGTGTGTGAGTGCGTGTGTGTGTAAGTGCATGAGTGTGTGTGAGTGCGTGTGTCTGTGAGAGTGTGTGTATCTGTGTGTGTGAGTGTGTGTGAGTGTCTGTGTGTGTGTGAGTGCATGTGTGTAAGTGCATGAGTGTGAGTGCGTGTATCTGTGAGTGTGTGTGTGAGTGTCTGTGTGTGTGTGAGTGTGTGAGTGTGTGAGTGTTCAGGGGCACCTGCTCAAGTGTGCCTGTGCGTGATGAGACCAGAGGTCAATACCCAATGTTTTTCATCTGTCTCCTCTTTAGGTTTCTGAGGCAGGGTCTCTGTGAAACCAGAGCTCAGAAGCTTGGCTCTACCATGGCACAGAGGTGCTGAGGAGTCTTGGCCTCCTTATCACCAGGCTTGCACACAGATGCACACACATGCCACTCGGCACAGTCTCTATGTGTGTGCTGAAGAGACATACTAGGGCCACTGGGCTTGTGCAGAAAGCATTTTACTGGCCTAGACATTTCAGTAGCCCGGCGACAACATTTTTATACACGTAACTTCTACAGTTGTCGAAGCAAAACAAATGCCCTCAAGAGCTGGTCACATAGTAAGTACTATTTCATGTTGCTTTGTTTCTTGTTCCTAGAATTTTAAAGAACCCTTTGAAGAACATCTGGATATAAAAGTTTGGTTTAATTCCCTGGATGTGAACTCTCTTAGAATTCTCTAGAACATACCTAGAGCTAAACTCTGTGGTTCTTTTTGTGCTACTGTTACAGATTATGACAATTTAAAATTTTTAATGGGATCAGATAGAATGGCTCACAATAGCAGTCCCAGCACTTGGAAGGTGGAGGAAGGAGATTAGGAGTGTAAAGCTGGCCCAGAACACCCAGCAGTAATAACAACAACAAACACTTGGATCCAAATTTGAGCGCTTTCTTCAGTCTTTAACAGTTTGTTCTTAAGTTTCCATCTTCTGAGAGACAATACAAGGCACACTGAAGATTAGAAAACCACATTATTAGATAGGAAAAGCTGTGAGAATATGTCATATATTTAAAAATTATTTAAGAAATGAAGGCTTCCATATTAATATCTAACGATTTTCTAATGGAAGATTCCAAGAATTAATTATAAATTAAAAGAGGTCAAACATCACCTAAATTGTGTCAGGGCTGGATGACCAATGTCTGTCAAACAGGTGATATGGCAAACAAGGTTAAGGATGATTACCATAGCAATGGGAGAAACGTCTGTGTTCTATTCTCAACCTCTGAGTTAGAACCGGCCTGTTCTAGCACCGGAGTATAGAGCAGGAAGAGCGCCAGTCGCGTTTGTACAGAAAGATCTGTGCTAATGAAAGTATGAAGGCTAGGAAGCACATATTCACTTGTCCTTAATGAGAGCAGAATAATACATTTGTATACATACATATACAATATATGCATATATACTACATACATCATATACATGTATATACACTATACACATATATACACTATACATGTATATACACCATCCATGTATATACATTATACATACATATATATATACATATGTATATACATATGTTTCTTTCAAGAGCTTATATTTCCAGTATATATATATATGTGTATATATATATATACATATATATATACACACATTTGCTCTTGAAAGACTAGATGACCTATTCCAGACCATTCAAATTGTCTCCAGTACATCTTGGCTATCCCTTTGGCATTCACTAACACTGTGACTCAAGGTAAACACCAAAGTAGATTCCAAGTGTTATTTAAAATTTTAACCTTTATGTAAGTGGTGTGTCTCCCCATATAGAGCAGACCAAGAGGTGAGTCAAAAAGCAAGCAAACCAAAAATGAAAATCTTCTCCAGGAGTCCAAACTAAGAGAATGCGTTCAGTAGACAGTTTTAGAGACCTGGAGGGACTCCTGGTCTTTTAATTTCTTGTTTATTCAAGAAACGATGATGGAGATAGCCTAAAACACTCCAACAGGCTATGTTAGTTGCAACCATTTCTAAAAGTTGAGAGCAGAGAATGCTGGAGCAACAGCCGCATGTGGAGGAGAAGCATGTCAAAGCCAAGCACTTAGCTGAATTGGTTCCCCTTTCCTCTAGCATTTCTTCCCAGCACAGTGGGACTGTGTTCAGAGCCTCCGTTCTGTTGCTCACTCCTGCTGGTCAAAGAGACCCAGGTTTCTCATTAATTTAATGGGAAGCTGCAAAGTCCGGCCCATTCTCACCACAAAATGCGCCACGGTCAGCACTCTCTGTCAGTCTGGATTTATTATTGTCTGTTAGCCAAAGTGCTGCTCTGCTGGAACATCCTAAAAATCCATTCTCCTGTGCACTTTGGAAAGAGTTATTTGCAAAAGAGCAACACATTTGAAATGTCAGACAACAAAAAAGAACAGGTTAATGATCTGAAGTTTGTGTTCTTTATAAAAGAAAAGAGCTAGAAGCCACCGAGCTTTTTTCAAAGGTGGTAGGGTAAGAATCCTTTCTTGCCTTTTACTGATGAAATGCTAATTGAGAAGAACTCACAGAAGACATCTATTGTACTAGAGATGTAATAACATGAAAACTAGAATGGCTTATGTAACTGGACAGTTAACTTCAATCACAGACAAGAAACACAAGGCCAAGTGTTGGTAAGTCACTGACCACACGGGATACACACAGTTACTGTTCCCGAATGGATTATACAATTCCTCAACCTGCACAGTACTTTTGACCATACTGAACTGCTCTTGACTCTGGTTATTTTGAGTCTGAAGGGCAATCCATGTAGCTTTTATACCTCAGAGTTCTCATTGGGCATGAGGACAGGTGTGGGCAATGGGGCTTAGGGATGCATAGCTGACCAAATGCTACAGCAGAGGCTGCATTTGAAACCACCGTGGTTTGGATCAATAGGCGAGTAGCTCCAGTACAATGGAAAAATTCATAGATCTTTTCAAAATGGTAACGTGAGCACTTGAATTTTAAGATCCCTTAAGTAAAAGTAAGAATAAAAACACAAGTCTATGGCTCCAGGAAGTTCCTGAAGGACTCAGTTTGGAGGCGTGTCTAAAACTCTATTGGGGTTGGGGGGAATCACTCATATGCCGTGGTCACAAAATGTTAAAACCATTTTATCCTTGTTTTAAGTCTAAAATAAAAGAAAGGGTTGAGTCAGAGGAGGATATGAAGGAGACAGTCTGGCATCTAATAGAGTCTGAATTCATTTTGACAAGTGGGTTTTGCTAGAAAGAAAAAAATTCAGTCTCTTACCTACCTCCAAGATTGCTGTCTTCTGAGGGGTATATATAGTAGAAGGCTGACTAGCAATACATGCAAAATTACTTGGTATGGGAGGTTGAAAAATGAAAATCTGAAGAAGTGGAAAGTCTGATCATGTTTCTGTTTCAGATAAAAAAAAAGGCCCCCGGGGTTGGGGATTTAGCTCAGTGGTAGAGCACTTGCCTAGCAAGCGCAAGGCCCTGGGTTCGGTCCCCAGCTCCAAAAAAAAAAAAAAAAAAAAAAGAAAAGAAAGAAAAAAAAAGGCCCCCAATGGGGAGGTGGCAGAAAGACTGGAATACCAGAGGGGGATTGCAACCCCATGGGAAGAACAGCATAGGTTGGCCTGGCCACCTACTGCTCCCAGGGACTTGACCACCAACCAAGGAGTGTACAGGGAGGGATCCATGGCTCCAGCTGCAAATGTAGCAGAGAATGGCCTTGTCTGATATCAATGGGAGGAAAGGCCCTTGGTCCTGTGGAGGTTTGATGTCCCAGCGTAGGGGGATGCTGGAGTGTGAGAGAGTGGTGGGTGGGTGGGTGGGTGAGCACCCTCATAGAGGCAAAGGGGAGGGAGAAGAGGGTGGATGTGGGATGGTGTGTTTGTAGAGGGGTAACCAGGAAGTAGGATATCATTTGAGATGTAAACGAATGGAATGATTAATAAAAAGGAAGAAAGGAAGGAAAGAAGAAAGAAAGAAAATAAAAAGTAAAAGAAAAAAAGAGAAAAAGGCATAGGAATGCAGAATAAGTGGGATCAAGAGGGATAGCCCAGCCACAATAAACCAAGGGTCTTAAAAGGACAAGCTGGCTCGATTTTCCTCCATGTCCCTTCTTCAGACAGAAGGCCAGGGTCTTCCTAGGGGTATAGAGAGGGCACATCGGAATGAAAGGTTTATGGCTTGCTTCAGGAGAAGGTCATCTGGGTTTTACAGCGTGCCTTAGGGGAGAAGGTCAGAGAATTCTTTCTAGGTTTTATGACTTCCTTCAAGACAGAAGGGGTACAGGGGAGGTGAGGATGACCTTTCTGCTTTGCTGTTTTCTCAAATGCCAGGGGGCCATTTTGGAAGGAGAGCACCTCGAATCCCTTCAAAAGTTTAAAAACCACTGTTATATACCAGTGTAAATACCAGTGTCCTCTTTGACTTCCATGGCAAGAGAACATTTGGATCAGTGTGGTGTTGGCAATTGTCACTTCACAGGAATAAGGGACAGATATTGCAGGCCTGTAAAGCAAGGCATTTTTAGCAAAGAGCGGCTTCTTGATCACATTTAAATTATTCTATCTTGTTTTCCCTTGTGCTGTGGTTGGAGGCAAGGTGATTTTCATTTGTCCTGTGATTGTATTTTCTGCATAGTATCGATCGGGAGCTGACTGTGTTTGGAGTGTAGATAGAACATCAAATACACAATCTTGAGGTTTGTCTGATTGGTGTTCCTCATGCCATTTTGCTGTGTGAGTGAACATTAAGAAAAACATACTCTGTTGGCCTTTAAAGAATTACCAGCAGTCTCTAGGGAATGTAGGCAACATTGCCAGCCTGGGGTTAGTGGAGCTCTGTGAAACAGGACTGAATGAGATATACCGTCCTTAGGGAGCTCAACATTTAGGACCTGATTACTGAGGGACTGCTGCAATTTACTTCTTAGTCAAGAAAATGTCTGACTGTAGAAAAGTTTGCTGTGTTTACAGAGAAGGACACCAAGCTTCCGTTTGCTTCAATGTGATCAGGTTCAGTGAGAGGATTATTTTGGTGTTTACCTGTGGAATGCTACATCACATTGGCACGTTTGCAAAGAATTTAAACTTAGTTTAAGATATCTGTTTACCTTCCCCTCTTCAGTCATTTATTTCCTCACTTCACAGTTTAGATGAGCTTCAGTAGGGCACCTCCTCGTTTCCAAATCTCTTCTTTCCCTGTTTTCTCTCCCTTTCTACTTGCTTCCTCTTTGACTATTCAATGTTTTTCCATTTATTCTTTGTGTATCTGTGTGCATATGTACACACATGTATAAGTGCAGTTACCCATGAGGGGAGGTAGAGGCCAGGGGCTCACACTGAGTGTTCTTCTCTGTCCCTTTTCTAGCTTACCATTTTGTCATCATCGTCATCATGATTTTCACCACCACCATTCTGAAGTAGTGTATCTTGCTAAACCTACTATTCATTAAAACAACCAGGCTGGCTGGCCAAAGAACCCATGAGAATTGCCCATCTCAATCTCCCAGTGCTACAATGTAGGTGTGTACTGCTAGGCCCATTTGTGTGTGTGTATGCCTGATAGAAATGGAAAGCAAGTCTTTCTAAGCACAGCTGACTACTTACCATCTGTTTTCTTTTCTTATTTCAAGTATTTGTGAAAACAGCATAAAACGCTAGTCATCTGCAAATGGTGTGTCGATAGGTTTGTCACAGCCGTCCGTCTGACTTCACATTGGCAGGAGCCTTTCCACTGGAGCTTTCAAAGGGGCCTGGGTACCTTAGCGAGCTGGAACTGGAGCTGAAGTCCGGGCCTTAGCTAGAGCTTTGCCCTCCGCCTTGGTTTGAACCTTCTGCTTTGGTTGGCAGAGCCTCTGACCCTTGGCCATGTAGCTTCAAATCATCTTCCCGAGATTGAGGTGAGCGATGAAAGCCAAACAGCTGAGGTTTTGGCTGGAGCCCTTTGGCATCTTGGGCTTGATGTCCTGAGGCTTCACATGGCCTAGACGGCCTCTGCACCTGCACGCACTGCCTTTGCACTGTTGGCCTGCATCTTCTTCAGGCCTTTCTTGGGCTTTTAGGCAAAGTGCATGTTCCTCAGGAACTTGGAGTCAACCCCCTTAAGAGATTCATATCTTTGTGACCGGGGTTTCTTGATGTCATTTCTGTTCTGTTTGTGGGACTAGTTGTGTGTGGTGTAGTTTTTGGACTTGATCATGTCTGCATGGTAAGCAGCAGCTCCTGAAGTACCTGGGACTGGAAGAGAGAGCAACATCTATTTTTATATACAGAAGAAATGAAGGGTATTAACTATGTCAAGGACATATTCACAAGGACAAAAAGGAATGCAAAAGAGAGAGTAGATTAAACTTATGATAATCTGGAAATTGAGGGCAAAATCGAACAATTTAGCCCTTTAACTTCTAAGATAATTTTTTAAAGATATATTTATTTTCAGTTATGTGTATGGGGCACAAATGCCTGCAGAGGCCAGAGGGAGTCTGATCTCTTCTCGTAACTAGAATTCCGTGTGCTTATGAGATTCCTGATGTAGGAGTGAGGCCAGATCTTTGGGGTTCAGACTCCATCTTTGAGAGCCTGACCTCAGGTTGAACTCCAGTTAACTCACAAACAGACACCAAGCACCAGTTTCCAGGTTACTCCTCAACACATCTGCACCTCCACATTACAAGCCCGCCCCTGACACTTCACCTCCTAACAACTACCAATCAGGAGGAAAGCAGAAATTACGTTTATGGTTTGGCTCCCAGCACCAGCTAGTTATTTTAAAGGACATAATGGGCCCCCAATCAGACATGCTCGATACCCTCTTCTTGCTTCTCTAAATGCTTGACTACAAATGCTCAGAGCGACTCCCCTCCATTCTGCTGTGTCCAGGACTGTGCTGTGGCCCAAGGTCAACCTTGAATAAGGAGACGCGAGAGCAATTGCATTAGAATCAGCTCCTTGGTGGTCATTTTGGGACTCACAAACCCTTCCTGGGACACCAGACTCTGGGAGCTAAATACAGTTCTCTGGAAGAGCAGCACAGGCTCTCTCTCAACCACTTCTCCAAGATGAGTAATACGATGAGAGTCCACTGCACTTCTGGAATAGCTCTGCTTGATCATGAAGGGTATATGTCATTGTAAGATAAGGACCATTGCTTTTCAAGTATTTTGCCTGGAAATTTTGTGTATGAATTCACAAATGCAATTTTCCCATGACTTACTTCACTGTTTTTAAACTTGTATTATTAGAAGCCTGAGGAAAAGGCAAAATGCTTGCCAACACAACTATGAGAATGTAAATTCATATTCCCAGCACACAGGT
The DNA here is from genome assembly GCF_021556685.1 of Rattus norvegicus. NCBI lineage: Eukaryota > Metazoa > Chordata > Mammalia > Rodentia > Muridae > Rattus > Rattus norvegicus. The sequence goes on along the minus strand of NC_141544.1, from coordinate 29,127,784 downwards.
AAAAGTGGGGTGTCATGGCATCAGTCTGTAACTTCAGGGCTGATGGGTAGAAATTAATATAACTGAGACGTTCTGGGCACTCGGTTTACCAGAATAGGATAGTTCTATGTTCAGTGGGAGACTCTACCTCAGATAATAAGCTGGTGAAAGACGAGGAAGACACTGAATGTCGACCTTTGACCTCCACCTAAGACACAAATGTACCAACATATTTACCTGTACCAGCAGCTGCATGAATTTGTTTAGCTAGGTGAATATTTCTCATCCCTACCACACATACTCCTCCTGTCAAATCATGTCTCCACTATCTTGCAAAAATGAAAAAGTTATGTCTAGGAAACACTCATCTTTTAACAACATCTACAGATGTTCTCTCCAACACACACAGAGTTAATGTGCACTCTCACGTAGCTGGCCTGAGAGGGTTTAGATGTGTAACATACATGTCAAGACAATATACAAAAAGAGATGTCATAACGTGTTGCTCTTGTTTGATTTCTTTTGCTGTGATAAACATTGACCGACAGCAATTGGAGAATTAACTGGTTTATTTGACTTACACTTACAGGTCACAGTTCATCACTGATCAGAGCAAGAAGCTCAGAGAAGAAGCTCAGAACAGAACCTCAAGCAGAAATCCAAAGCAGAAACTGTGGAGGAATGAGTGTTACCTGCTTATTTCCTTTCTTGCTCACTCACTGATTCAGTTACTGACCCATGTTTAGCTAATTCTCTTGTACACTGCAGGATCACTTGCTCAGGGCTGGTCCCCTCTCCCATGGGCTGGACCCTCTTCTATAGATTAACAATCAAGAAAATGCCCCACAGACATGGCTACAAGCCATCATCCAGACAATTTCTTTTTTTTTTTTTTTTTGGTTCTTTTTTTTTTTCCGGAGCTGGGGACCGAACCCAGGGCCTTGCGCTTCCTAGGCAAGCGCTCTACCACTGAGCTAAATCCCCAACCCCCAGACAATTTCTTAACAGAAGCTTTCCCCTCAGATGGCAAGATTCTGTCTAGTTGAAACTAAGGTTAACCAGGACATGCACTATTTTCATATTGGTTACATGGTTCAACTGATATTTGGATATGGCCACTTTAAGAGAATCTAATTATTAAAACTAATATATTATTATAATTGGGAATGTTAGTAGATTTTAATTTTTGTACAGGTTTGAGAGTAATCTTTTTATGTTAGAATTTCTTTCCAGTATTAGTGAGGTATGATTGATAAAAATTGTTTGTATTCAAGTGTAATGTATGATAATTAGTGTCTACATTGTAAATTATTGTCATAGTCAAGGAAATTAGCATATTTTTCATCTCATGAAGCTTTTCTCTTGTTGATGATGGCACTGGGGATTCTTACAATCTATTTTGAGAAATTTGAAGTGTGAGGTATGTTACTGTTAACTATGGTCATAATCCTATACCTTAGATTTGCAGAACCTTTTCTTCATATTGTTAAACGCTATGATCTTTGACAAATGCTACCCTTTTCCTATTCCTTGACTCCTGTTCCCATGAAGTGAATGATTTACATCCCATATGCAAGGAAATCATTCAGTATTTGCCTTTCTCATTTATGTCATCTCGCCTGGATTATTTTATTTAGCACACTGATGTCCAGGTTCATCCATGTTGTTGCAAATGACAGGATTCCCTTCTTTTGTAAGGCTCAAGGGGTGTATAGCTAGGTAAGAGTCATACATTTTAATTTCTTTTGCTATTATATTTTTAGTTCATATTGCTGAGTATTGCTAATGGCTATTCCCGGTTGTCAACGTGACTATATCTGGAATGAACTACAATCCGGAATTGGAGGGTGTACTGGCTAGTTTTGTGTGTCAACTTGACACAAGCTGGAGTTATCACAGAAAATAGGTCTCAGTTGTGGAAATGCCTTCATGAGACCCAGCTGTAAAGCATTTTCTCAACTAGTAATCAAGGTGGGAGGACCCAGCCCATTGTGGGTAGTGCCATCCCTGGGGTGGTGGTCTTGGGATCTATAAGAGAGCAAGCTGAGCAAGTCAGGGAAAGCAAGCTGGTAAGAAACATCCCTCCATGGCCTCTGCATCAGCTCCTGCTTCCTGACCTGCTTGAGTTCCAGTCCTGACTTCCTTTAGTCATGAACAGCAACATGGAAGTCAGCTGAATAAACTCTTTCCTCCCCAACTTGTTTCTTGGTCATGTTGTTTGTGCAGGAATAGAAACCCTGACTAAGACAGAGGGCTCACCTGTGATCCAGACATGAGGCTGGAAGACACAAGCTACTGACATGGATCTCGGCATGGAGATCTTGAAGCATAGTGGTTATGAAAAGCTTAGGTCCAGGAAAGGTAGTACACACCTTTAATCCTAGGAGACTAAGGCAAGATCTCTGAGTCCAAGGTCAGCCTGGGACAAAACAAGTCCCAAATCCAGGCATGGTGGTACACATCTTTAATCTAGGCCACACCTTCTGCTGGGGAGACCTACATAAGGACATTGTAAGAAGGAAGATTGTCTCCTCTTCCCTGCTTGCATTTATTTGCCAGCACATTTGTTGGAACCTAGTTCTACAGAAGACCTACTGAAACAACTAGACTGAAACAACTAACCTAATGGGACTGGGCGTCCTTGGATCCTTGGACTTCCCATTCACAGCTGACCATTGTTAGGTTAGCCTGATTACAGACTGTAAGTCATCATAATAAATTCCCTCAATATAGAAAGACATTCCATAACTCTGGGGAACCCTAACTAAGACAGTATTGAACCTAATGACTCACGAATCCTCAGCCAGAACTGTCACACTGTGCTAGCTCTCCGGTCTCTGTTGTTTTCACTCTAAAACTTCCTTATGTGTGTCTGTAAGTGCGACTGCACATGTGCCACAATCCTGGTGGAGAGGTCAGAAGACACCGTGGTGACAGTTCTCTCTTTCTACCTCAATTGAAACAGGATCTCTTGTTCACAAGTTTAGCTCATGAGATTTCCCTGTCTCCATTTCTCATTTTACCACACACGTACTGGGATTATACATGCTCATTACTGAATTCAAGTTTACAAGAGTTCTGGGGGGCTGAACACTGGTCTTCATGCTTTCATGGCAAGTCTGTACTCGCTGAGCTATTTCTCCAGCTATGCATTCATTTCTAAAGATGACTCTCAATTTGCCTTTTTTTCATTCTCTGAGTTTGTGTTTCTTGTTTCATTTTTCTTTGAAGAAGTCATGTCACCTGGTAATGACAGACCGGATACTGTAGTCATCCTCTCTGGCTTTATTCTCGGCTAAGGCACTTTTCTAGTCCCATATTTTAGACAAGTTACTTCATTTCACTAAACTTTAGGGTTGTTGTCTGTAATAGGATAGCATGGGTCTGTTTTCATAGAGCTATTGTGCACACTGAGCAGCTTAATCAATATGCAGCAGGTGAAACCGTGTGTATAGCATGGTAGCTCAAGGTGGACACCACCTGTACTGACTGGTTTTCTGTGTCAACGTGACACAAACTAGAGTCATCAGAGAGGAAGAAGCCTCAGTTTAGGAAATGCCTCCATGAGATCCAGCTGTAAAGCATTTTTTTCTACTGGTCATCAGTCTGGGCAGGTCCAGTCCATTGTGGGCAGTGCCATCCCTAGGCTGGTAGTTCTACATTCCATAAGAAAGCAGAGTGACAGAAACGAGAAACAACCCAGATTCCCCTCAACCAAGGAATGGATTCAGAAAATGTGTTTCATTTATACAATCAAATAATATACAGCTATTACAAACAAGGACAACATCAATTTTGCAGGCAAGTGGAAGGGGCTACCTGAGTGAGGTAACCCAGTCACAATAAAGACAGGCATGGTATATACTCACTGATAAGTGACATTAGCCATGAAGTACAGAATACTCATGATATACCCCACAGACCCAAAGAAGTTAAACAAGCAGGAAGATCCAAGCAAGGAAGCCTGAATGACACTTGGAGTGGGAAACAAAATAGTCAAAGGAGGGAGAGGGAGGGAGGGAATTGAGAGGAAGGAGGGGGGTGGGGAGTCAGGTTCAGATACAGGGATAGAGGCCAATTGGGTCAGGACAATGAATAGAAATCTGCAGCCACCTGGGGGTGGGGGTCAGGAGAATCTCTAAGAAATCCAGAGACCTGGGATGGGGGAAGCTCTCAAGAGTCAGTGCTAGTGACATTAGCAGAGATGCTAACAGTAGGGACATGGAATTGAAGAGATTGCCTCCTCTTCAGAACCCCCATTGGAAGGATAGAGACACCAACTCACCCACAAAACTTTTAACCCAAAATTTGTCCTGTCTAAAAGAAAGGGACACAGACTCAAGTGAAGCAGAGACCAAAGAAAAGGCCAACCAATAACCAGCTAAACTCAAAAGCCATCCTGTGGGCAAGCACCAATCCCTGACACTATTAATGATACTCTGTTATGCTTGCAGACAGGGGCCTAGGAGAACTGTCCTCTGAGAGGCTCCATCCAGACGTGGACTGAAGCAGAAGCAGATACCCACATCCAAACATTAGACAGAGATTAGGGACACTAATGGAAGAGTTGGGGAAGGATTAAAGGCCCAGAAGGAGATGGGAGCTGGTAGGCCAAGGCAGTCAATAAAACTGGACCCCTGGGAGCTCTCAGCATCTGAGCAAACAAACAACTTACAGTGTTGCAATGAGGGTCCCTCACCCCCACCCCACATATGTACTGGACCGGCAGGTCAGTCATTATGGCTTCCTTGTCTGGCCTCAGTGGGAGAGGATGTACCAGATCTGCCAGAGACTTGATGTGCCAGGGTGACGGAATACTCAGGGGGTCCTACCCTCTTAGAGGAGAAAGAGAGTGGGTGGGGGAAGGGACTGGAAGGGGGTAGGCAAGGGAGGGACCAGGAGGGTGAGCATTGTTTGGGATGTAAAACAAACAAACAAACAAATTAATTTTTGAAAAGAAAGAAAAGCAACTGAACAGAGCATGTGGAATAAGCCAGTAAGCAGTGCACTCCATGGCCTTTTCATCTGCTGTGGCTCCAGCTTCCTGCCCTGACTTTTGTGATGAACATAGATGGAGAAGGATAAGCCAAATAAATCATTTCCTCCCCAACTTGCTTTTTCGTCATTGTATTTCATGAAAGCAACAGAAGCCCTAAGGCACCACCTCTTACATAGGTTTAGGCAGAGATTTTTGTCCTCATCAACAGCTCCTTTCCTTTTTTTATTGGTTATTTTATTTATTTCCATTTCAAATGTTATCCCCCCCAATTCCCCTCTGCAAACCCCCTGTCCCATACCCCTTCCCCTGCCTCTATGAAGATACTCCCATCACTGCCCTATCACTCCACTACCATGGGTATCAAGCCTACACAGGACTAAGGGGCTCTCCTCCCATTCGTGTCAGACAAGGCCATCCTCTGCTACATATGCAGCTGGAGCCATGGGTCAGTCCATGTGTACTCTTTGGTTGGTCGTTTAGTCCTTGGGAGCTCTGGAGCATCTGGTTGGTTGATATTGTTGTTCTTCCTATGGGGTTGCAAACCCCTTCAGCTCCTTCAGCCCTTTCTCTAACTCCTCTGTTGGGGTCTCTGTTCAGTCCAATGTTTGGCTGTGTATGTCTGTATTGGTCCAGCTCTGGCAGAGCCTCTCAGGAGACAGCTATACCAGGCTCCTGTCAGCAATTACTTCTTGACACCTATAATAGTGTCTGGGTTTTGTGTCTGCAGATGGCACGGATCCCCAGGTGGGGCAGTCTCTGGATGGCCTTTCCTTCAGTCTCTGCTCCACTCTTTGTCCCTGCTCGTCCTTTAGACAGGAACAATTCTAGGTTAATATTTTTGAGATGGGTGGGTGGGCCCATCTCTCAACTAGGGGCTGTGCATAACCTCTGGATATGGTCTTCATAGGTTCGTTCTCCACCTTGCTGGGTATTTCAGCTAATGTCATCCCAGTTGGGTCCTGGGAGCCTCTTGGTTTTCTAGCATCTGGGACTTTCTAGTGGCTACCCCCAGTTTCCAATACCCTGCTGCTACACACCTCGGTTCATTTTCTTGACCTTGTTGTACTTCTCTCCCATCTCCTCCCACACACTGATAAGTGCATATTAGGCAAAAAGCTTGGAATACCCAAGATACAATTCACAGAGCACAGGAAGCTCAAGGAAGGAAGACCAAAGTGTGGATGTGTTTCCCCTCAGAAGGGGAACAAAATAATCATGGGAGGTTGAGGGAGGGAGACGGATGGGGAGGGAGAGAAGAGGAGCGGAGGGAAAAGGAAGGGCAGGATCAGCTGTACCTTTTCTTTCTGTAATCCTTCTGAAAGCCTACAGGGGTATGTCTGTTTTATCTTTCCTTTGCTATGCACACGCGTTAACCCAGTTGCATATGATATTCTAAAAATCACAGGTTGTATTCCTATGCTCTACAGACACTTCATGGTCTTTTGATGCACAGAGTTGTTGATGACCTGGAGGTTTTATTTTCCTCCTGAAAGCTGCCTTCCTCCTGCTTTCTAACATCTTTCCCATAGACCTGAAATTAAATATGTCATCAGATAAGAACAAGCAAGGTTTACGTCTGCTGTAATTAATTTTTACCTGACATTAAACGTGTCCTTTAATTTGTAGTCAAATTAAAGTTAAATGAGATTTTCATGTCTTCTTTTCGTATTTTTGCTATTTTATCTGATAAGGTCATTCTTTTGAGGCTTCTTTTAAAACCTACCTTAGATCAGCTAGTATTGTCTACTAAATTTCATTTCTGTCAGTATTTTCTGTGGGCTTAGAAGTTTTAGAAGAAATTTCCTGTCTTATTTATTTTGGGGTCCCAAATCCCATTGCATTTGAAAGTACAATGGTTACAGTCATGTTTCAACTAGAAGAAAATTTTCTGCCCTCATACCACACATTCTAAACCTCCTGTTTTATTTAGCAGAGAAATGTTCTCATGTATTTTTGCAAATATAGATTATATAGATATTTTACACTTTTGCCTACTCTATTTAGATTTCTTTTCCTTGCTTCTTATTTATTAATTTACTTTTATATTTATTTCCATTACTCTCTATTCTTTATTTAGAATATTCATTTAACATCCACTACTGGATATGTGTTCTTTACATGTGTGTATATACACATACACATACAGAAAAAGAAAGAGGGAGTGAAAGACGAAGAGAGAGAGTCTGGTTTGTTCCTTTGCTTTGTTTTGCTTTTAAACAGTGTCTTGCTGTGTAGCCTAGGCTGGCCTCAAATTCACCATGTATCCAAGTTTTCTGCCTCATTCTTCTGAATGCTCTGGTTAAATGTGTTCACTAATAAGTCTAGTTTGGGTAACCTTTGCTATCTGATTCATTTGATCGCCTTCTAAATCTTGGCTACTGTTAGAATTTTCCTCTGTCCCTCCTTACAGATACACTTCCTGGTTGCAGAATGACTGGAATTCTTGGTGATGTGAAGTAGTAGAGGAAACAATAGCGGTCTTCTTATCTGAAGGCCAACTTTACTTGCTTTCTTTATATGGATAAATATTTTGCATACATGCCTGTGGGAAGCCCTAGATCTAGGGTTATGGATGTTGGATGTGAGTCATTATGCAGGTGCCAAGAATCAAGCCTGGCTCCTCTGAGAGAGGGAAAACCAGGAAGGGGGATAACATTTGAAATATAAATAAATAAAATAACCAATAAAAAATTATTAGTGTGGAGGAGATGAGGAGGGAGGTGGCGAATGAAGGGCACATTTGCCTTTCCGTCTCCTGTAGCTTTACTCTGAGAAGATATAGAGTCATGGCGTCTGAAGAGTGGGGTATGAATTAAAGGCAGGGCCACACCAGGGGAGTTTGGACCCTAGGCTAAGCAATTTGGTTTACTTTATGTTAGATCTGTGTCCCCATTTTTAATAGTAGGGGCCTGCCTGGTTTGAGGCTCTCTGTAGCAGTGATCATATTCTAGCTGGCTTTCTCTAAGATTCAAATTATGGAAACCAGTCTCTCTGAGGATAGCTTCAGAAACTCAGCACGTTCTCAGGATCTCATATTGTAAGAAAAATGCCCAGCTCATGTGAAGCTCTGAGGCTCTCTGCTTGGGTCAGTGTGAATAGTAAGGCCGCTGCCTTGTAAGACATTCTCCTAGAAGTCTCAATTTTCTTCCCTGGGTGTTAGAACTAATACACATTTTCAACATGCCTTAAATATTTTTATTTTTCCATTTATGTGTGTTTCTCTGTGTCTCCCTCGTCAGGTCAAAAGAAGGTGTTGGGTATCCTGGAGCTTTGGTTACAGGTAGTTATGAGCTGCTCAAAGTGGGTACTAGGAAGGGATTCGGTTTTCCTGGAAGATCATCAAATGCTCTTAACTTCTGAGCTTCCTTTTAAGTCCCCGAATTTTTAACAATTTGTTGAATGTGTTTGGCCACTCCACTCTAAATTCAAAAGGAATAAGTTTAAATAGAGGAATCACACTGAAAGTTTATTATGAACCATTACACAGTAATCAATATACTGTCAATTCAACAGAAAATATCAATCTACCAATTTTCTAGTTCCTAAATTCTGTTCTACAGTAAACTTACATTGGCAGTACATGGGAATTGGTATGTACATGAGTCTCTTGCCTTGACTAATAGACTCTGATCTAGCAGGCTTGTTGTGTGGTCTGGGAATATGCATTGTATGTAGGGGTGCACATTCACATAGGTGTGAATATACATGTGTGCATGTAAACATGTGAAGACCAGTGGCTAACTCAGATGCCACAAGAGTCACACTTGTCTGTGTTTGCAATAGTGTCTCTCTCTCTCTCTCTCTCTCTCTCTCTCTCTCTCTCTCTCTCCCCCTTCTCTCTTTCTCTCTCTCTCTGACCTGAGACCTGTGGATTCTATTAATCTTTCTTTGGGTGCTGGAAATTGAACGCAGATATTAAACTCGGGTTCTCATGCTGGTATGACAGCTTTTTAGTAACAGATCTCTCCCTATCAAAATAATATCCATTGTTAGCCTCGTTCTAGGCACTTTTTATGAACAATATGGTTTTTCAGCCACTGCCTTAATCTAAAATGTCTAAACCTTTTTGTAAGTATAAAATTATTTTTGTGGGGCTGAAGGGTTGTTTTTTATTTTAGATTCTCTTCACATCCCAACTCATTAAAATAACAGAATGCAGTTTACTCCTTTTTTGTAAGAGAAAATTTCAATTGCCATTTTTTTCTTTTAGGGCTTCACACTTTTTGTGCCACTTAGTGTGGCAGCCAGACGTGATGGCTGCAGCTGTAGGTTTGAGTTGTGCCGAGTAGGGCATGATCCAACAGGGCCACGGGAATTTATTGCTGACGGTCTAGGATACTGAGGAATTAATTTATCATATGTTCCAATTATGTGAGGAAAGTCTACGGTGGCTTCGAAGGGGACAGGGGAAAATGGATGAGGAACAATGAGGTGGGACAGCTGGAGGTCAGCAAGGGCTTTTGTGAGCAAAATGTTCCGTGCTGTGACAGAAGGCTTCATAGAAACTGTTAAACAAGAATGCTTTCTCTGCACATGCATTTTAAAAAATAAGAACTGTTTCAAAACTTTTGCTGCTGATTTTGTTTGGAGTGACAAGCCCAGAGAAGCCAGTTGCAAAAGATTTAGTTGACAAAGTCTGGTATAATTTGGAGCTTGGCTATTTAGATTAATACATAATTCAAATGTTCTGATGAGACATGTTCACACATACAAGGGAGTATGACAGTATACAGAATGAAAGTCATTTACAAACTGCATTTTTAACCTAGGAACTCTGCCCTCCAGCTATGAAGCATTTGGTTTTCCCTTTGCACTGCCAAGTCCACACACAAGAGCGACATGAGAGAGATTAGATGACAAACCCTGATAGATTACTCTGCTTGAGCTCTGGGTGGCTACCAGAAGGACAGGTGTGGCTTATCTCCACAGGCTTAAATGGGGGGATGCAGAAGTATCTTCAGGATTAAAATCTAAGAGCCATTAAGAGAAAGCTAGTTCCTTCTGGTCGAGAGGATAAAACTCTGGCCTGGGTGCATACCTAACTTTGGTAGGTCAATCATCCATTGGGATGAAAGACTACCCATAAGATGGTGAGTTCACCTTAAACCATGCTAAAGAGACAGGAGGAATGAGCGTTCCATTGGTGAGATTCTGTACTTTCCCTTCCCAGACGTCTTGCCCCCTGGGGCAGTCCCTATGAGCCAAACCATTAGGTCTGCCCATCTTTGTGTCCCTACCTAGAATGCCACTGTGTTTCTTTTTTCTGTCTCTTTCACATGCTTGTCAGAATGTCTTTCCTAGGACTTTGAACTTCCTTATTCTATCTCTACTTGTGTTTAACACAAAGGACATTTCTTTTCCCCCATCTCGTCCATTCTTTTCTTCTGGGCATCTGCTAAAATTTGGGCGCTTTTTAAAACTCTTTTAAAACTGTCCTCAAGCTGCAGTTTGAGTCTATTCCTAAACTGCTGCTGCTGCTGCTGCTGCTGCTACTGCTGCTGCTGCTATTATTATTATTATTATTATTATTATTATTATTATTATTCCAAGAATAGACCCCCAGTTCTCTTATGCTATCTGGTATCCATACAGGAACTCCCTAAAATTTCTGGGAGCAACAGAGAGGCTTCTGGTCTTCTATCTTTGTTTTTCCACCAGACTGCAACCTGATGACACAAATATACCTCCCTCCATACTCTGAATCACCAAAGTAAATTCTATGCTAACGAAACAGTGGTGCCAGGGCACTGAATGGTCTGTGTGATTGTGTAAACTGCAGGCATTCAGTCAGGGTTACCACTCCCTTAGGAACTCTAAATCTCATTGCATCTTCTTTCTAGCTTCTTCTACCTCACATTCTGTGTAAGCACAACTTGAGCCTCAAGGAAGAAAAGCCTTTAGAAGGTTTAAGGGCTTAGAATTCAATTCAAGCTGAAGCAAGTTCTCACTCACATCCCGTAGGTAGATTATTACACTGTGAATAACACAAGAATTTAAAACATTTAAATTGGGGCTGGGGATTTAGCTCAGTGGTAGAGCACTTACCTAGGAAGCGCAAGGCCCTGGGTTCGGTCCCCAGCTCCGAAAAAAAAAAAAAAAAAAAAGAACCAAAAAAAAAAAAAACAAAAAACATTTAAATTATATAGAGTGCTCACGTATGGTTGGCAAAAATGCTGTTCCTGCATGAAATATGTCAAAGGCAGCTGTGCAAACAGCGTGTTGGCTTTTGCTCAGAGCTTTAAAACCCATCAAGTTCCAGCATACAAAGCATGCACAAACTCTAGTGCATATGCGTGCTCACATACAAACATTCACATACTCTATGAGCTTGGATGCTGTATTGGTTTTCTATGCTACATAATAAATTACCCAAAAAAAATCAGTGGCTTACAACAACTTTAATCTGTTATCTGGCATTAGTTTATTATCATAAACTTGACATGCTTTAATTGGATTTTCTGCTAAGTGCTTCACTGCTGAAATCAAAATGTCAGATGACTACATTCTCATTCGAAGGCACACTAGCAAAGCTCACTTTCCAATGTTCACAGTATTGGTAAAATTCCTTCTCTTGGAGTTTTGTGACCACAATTTTAGTCAGAGTTGTTGGCTAGGGCACACTTAGCTCCAAGCATCAGTCCCACAGATAGCCACGATTCTTCCTTTGTAGGCTTTCTACCATGTATCTTGGTAGTTTACTTAGTCCAGGCCAGACCTAAAGGCTTACTTGATTAGTCCAGGCTTACCCAAAATAAACTTCTTGATTAATTACAAGCTACCTGATTGATTAGATGTCTTCATTACATCTATAAAATGTCTTCATCTTCACCATATAATATAAATCAGTCTTAAGAAATTATAATAAAACATCATCTTAAACACAAACTCTCTCCCCTCCTAGAGAATATTAGGTAAGAGACACATATCAGACCAAGATTTGGAGAACCATTTAGAACTTTGCCTGCTACAGGCTTCTTGTCCTTTTTGTCTTGTTCTAATTTTCATACCCTGATTTGTGACTTTTATATGGTCAAAACCACTGTTCTAATTTTACTCATGCCCTTGAGTTTCAGGGCTCACCTCTTCTGGTTTGTCTTGGCCTCAAGGACTGATGAATTTATTGGTACTTTTGCATCTTGTGAATTGCTCTGTTAGAATAATCTCAACCCTGGCAACTGGCTCTACTTCAAGATGTTCACTGGTTGTGAACCGAGATCACATGTGTGTGTGTGTGTGTGTGTGTGTGTGTGTGTGTGTTGGCATCAGGGAATTACCATATAAATCACTCAAACATCAATCTCAGTCAAATAGGGATAGTTTATTGAATGCCACACCCCAAGACTGACCAATCAGGGACACACTTTCCTGGCTTGGGAGCTGAGCCATGACATTGAGTTAAGTCCCTACAGTGTATTAAAGTCAAAAATCCACAAATGTCTGAGCCAAGTTATTCCAGAAATCAATATTTAGGGATAGGGGATTTCACTAGGAACATGTTTTTGTTGTACTCTTATCCTGCTCCATTAGCTGGAGTATTCAACTGTGGCAGGAGTTAGCCTTGTCTAACATTCATGTCTTAACTTCCCAAGAAGAATGCCAGTTACCCCTGGACGTGTCTCTGTCAAGTAGGATATCTTATTTTAGAGATGTCTTGGGAACTTAAACTTTTCTCAGTCCCCTAACTCAAAATGGAAGTCTTGTTCTAAATAATTTCTTATTTTGGTGCACATGTCTCTTATGTTGTGGTTCATCTCAGGGGTAGCTTAGGAAAGCAAAAGCATAGAAGTTTATATACAGGTGCTACAAGTGCTGTTGGGTGGTTCATTTGGACCTAAGCTTATTGTGGGTCACTATACAAAACAGTTCAACTGACTGCTATTGTGATTGGTTTCCAAGGACACAAAACATAACAATATGTAATCAACTTGGGCATGAGAAAGTTTCCTGGTAACAGCAGAAACAACATAGAAGAAAGTTTCCTTATAATATTTGCAAAAGCACAAAATGACAAGCTAGCCTGGTAACAGTTACTGAGACCTTAACATTTTAAGTAAAATGTTAGACCTTAACACATGCAATATCTATGACTCCTTGCAAAAGAGAGGGGAAACAGACATGGAAATACCTGTAGGATAGCTGACAGCTTCTATCTGTTACACCTGTCTGGGTGGCGAGACCCAATAACAAAAGAAAATGGTATGCAGAAACCTTCTAACTAGTAAGTCCTATGATTGCAGGGCCCCTAGCTGATGTGAACTGCTCTTTGAAGTTGCTGCAGGAGGTGGGGACAGTGAGCCTTCCTGTCATTTGTCTTCAAGTGCTACGTGGTATGCACAAGATGCATTTTCCTAGAATCTCTTACTCAGAATGCATTTCTTCGTAGAAAGCAGGTTTAATATTATTTAGGTATTGAGAACTCTTTAATGAAGAAATAGGTCATTGTGTGTCTGAGACCCCTGATCCAATCTCCTTACACCAAAGACATCCGGCTTTGTGTTTGAGTTACATGTCAGCCATCTTGTCTGCCTGGACACGTGGTTTAGATACTTGTGTTAAATAGCTTTCCACTGCTGCAAGCAGAGCAAAGCAAACAAAACCTGTGGAATAATGCCTCAGAGAAGTTGAAGGCGTCACTCGGACCCAGGCACAGCCTTAAAGGTTGGGAGGTTGTAGTCTTTCATCCTTTTCTAATGCTGCAACCCTTAAATACAGTTCCTCATGTTGTGGTGATCCCCCAATCATAAAATTATTTTCCTTGCTACTTTGTAACTATAACTTTGCTATTGCTATGAATCATAAGGTAAATATTTGGGGGATAGAGGTTTTTCAAGGGGGGTGTGTGACCCACAGGTTGAGAAACACTACCCCAGAGACACTGGGAAATGTGCGGAGCGATTTTGTACTTTGTAACAGCTGCATAGTGTCATTCGATGTGGTTTGGCGGAAGCCAGGGGTGTACCTCAACATCTTGCAATACACTAGAAGATGCACCAGTCCCATGTCTCAACTGTCTAGAGGTTGTTTTGTACAAAAATTGATATGTCATTAACTCCTATGTATTAGCTGATATCTGATTCTACTATCTATACTAATATCCTTGGTCCAGATGTCTGTCAAGGACTTTGAGGTTATATATAGAACTGAACCCTCTCTCTTGAACTATCTCAGACTCAAAATATCTAATCCTCATGTATCTACTGGGTATTTAGATGTTTAATTATGTCAGAAATACCATGTGGCTTTTTTGTTTGTTTGTATTGAGGCAGAGTCTGATTGTGTAACATAAATTGTTCTTAAAGTTGTATTTTTCTGGCATCAGTTTGTTGAAGGCTAAATTATAAACGTATGCCACCACGCTCAATTAATACCATAGTCTTTGATTACTGTTTATTTCTTGTGTGTTTATTAAATCACATTGTGATTTATAGGTAGGTCTATGCATGTCTGCCCAGTCTTTTCTGTGTTCCTTTTATTTGTTAATTTGAGAAATTAAGAGTAGCTTTCATCAGCAAATCTGACAATAAATGTAGGAGAAGATGTGGAGGAAGAAGAGCCCTTGTTCATTGTTGGTGGGAGTACAAATGAATACAGCCATTGTGGAAATCATTTTGGGAACTTAAATAAATTAAAAATAGAACTTCCATATGACCCAGCATTCTCACTCCTGGATGTATCCCCAGAGAACCCCATCCCCTGTCACAGAGATATTGGCACCCCGTGATGACCATTTTTTTATTCACTACAGCAAGAATCAACCTGGGTGTCCATCCACACATGAGGTATTATTAAGATCTAAACAAAAATGCATCCAAAATTTACATGAGAATAGGTGTTCTTAGAATATCTGATATTAAGTGAGGTCACACAATCTCAGAAATAAAGAAAACAGATATGGTTTCCTTGTACACTGAACCTAGCCGTGTATATATGCCACCAAATATATGCGGGTACAGTGAAGAGTAGAGAACAAGCAGGAGTAAACATTACAGGAGAAGGAAGGACTTGCAAGTAACAGGCATGATTCAGCAACGTTCCAACTCTGTCACAGGTTTTCATCTCGGATGGTTGGTAAGTGCATAAAATATATTCAATGAAAGTACAGAATTCAATGTGAAGCTCACAGCTTCAGAATGCCTAATCTAATTGTATCAAGTTCATTGAGATGTGTAGTCTGGGTCTGGTTAATTTCAGTGTGTATCTTTTTAAAAAGATGTTTTCATAATTATTTTTTAATGTAAGTGATTTGTTTTGCTTATTTTTCTGGGTACAGCCTATATGGTGCTAAATCTCTTGAGTATATTTAAGTGGCTATGAGACTTGGCTATGAGTTTTAAAAAGTTTGTGTCCAATCTTTTTACATTTGGTTAAATGAATTCAGAGATATGATTTTGTTTGTCTGACAGGAACAAATGATATTTTTTTCCTTGTTGATTAATGCCTACCTTCACTAGCTTAGTCACTGTTGTAAAATAGGGACATGCTAATCATAACTTTGCTTCTTCCCTTATCAACTAGAGCAGTGGTTCTCAACCTTCCTAATGGTCATTTCTTCATATTGTGGTGGTGACCCCCAAACATAAGATTACTTTTATTGCTACTTCAAAACTATAATTTTGCTACCTCTGTGATCATAATGTAAATATCTGATATGCAGGCTATCTGATATGTGACCCTGTGAAAACGTTGAGGAAACATGGAACTAGAGAATTTCTGATGAGAAACAACCCTCACCTAGGTTTGTTCATTTCATGCTTTTATCCAGATTACAATGCTTGGTTCTTATCAAAAGTTTTAAAGTAATGTGTAAATATATTATGGCAACTACTTCCCTGTGTTTTATTGGAGGATTAGTGTGGGTTTTTAGACTCTGAGTTATTTGATATGGTCCAGCCCATTATAGTTATGACTATCGGCAACAGAAGTGTCCATTCTTCAGAAAGCGGTGGCCTTTAGCAGTTGTCACCTTCCTCCTTCAAATGCTGGATATGAGTCAACAATAGGGGCTGATCTGATTTACTGCTTGGAGACTACCAGTTTTGTCTTGAGTGTCACCAGAGGCCTAACAACCCTTGGTTCTTCTCTAACCTGAATGGTTTTGTCTCATGGAAACTCTTGACTGCTGTTCTAGTGTCTTTTCTTCCACTTTTATTGATATATATTAAGTAAACAGTATATTGGGTTCACTGTGACATTTTTGTACATGCCATAGTTTGTTTTATAGGTAAAAATGTTCATTATTAATTAGCATCTGATAATAATTGAACATCTAAAATAACAGCCTTACATTTTCATTGAAAGAGAGGTACTGTGGAGGGGAAAAAGCCAATAGTACATGATTAGTCTCAATCTAATTGCTTTGTGGTCCTTTAAAAATCCAAGCCAAATTACATATTATACTACTCTGTGATGGAAACAGCAAAAACGTCCTCTCTTTCTCTCTGTCTCTCTGTCTCTGTCTGTCTCTGTTTCTGCCTCTGTCTGTCTCTGTCTCTGTCTCTGTCTCTGTCTCTCTCTCTCTGTGTGTGTCTGCAGACATAAATGTATCACAGCATGAGGGGGTCAGACGATAACTGTCAGGAGTGGACATTTTCTTCTAAAGTTGGATCTAGAGACATAGCTCAGGTCATTAGGATTGTGTGACAAATGCTTCTGTCTGTTGAGCCATCTTGCCAGGTCCTATGATAGAAATTTTTGTTGGCCTACATCTGCTATTAAAACCAAGGCCAAACTGTTTAAGGAAACCTATTAGCTCTGAATCCTGCTTAACCTTCCTTCTTGCCTGTCCCAAGTCTTGCACACATTTGCCATACTTCCAAATGCTGCTGTTTCTCCAGCATAGCATTTTGGTTCATTACTTCCTTCTGCTCAAGTTTATCTCTTTGAGCCTTTTGAGAGCCCCAGTCATATCTCTAAATATGCTGTTTTATGATTAAAACTTTTAAATAACATCTTGAACCTTAATACAATGTTTCCTTTACCTGTATTCTTTGGATCTCAGTTTAGATGATATTTCTTCTGTGGAATTCTCCTTACATGGTACTATACACAGATCGTCCTGAGATTGTTCTACATTATATCTGACACAGATCAGTTGGTGTTCAACGTTTTCAGTGTGCCGTTTTATTCTTATATGCTTCTTAGTTTGGATAAAACATTATATAATCATTCCTTTACATTCGCACCCCAGGCCTGGGTGATGTGCAGACCTCATGGCTTTCCTTGATATTGCTCTTCTAATTGTACCCAGTGTGCTTCACATGCAATTATAGGTGCCTGTTTGATGGCCACTCTTTGTTAAGGGAGGAATTGGATGTCTTTCAACGTTTATATTTTAAATCTCCAACTCCCACTGTGATTATATTGGACATCGGACTTATATTCCCATTTTTTTCTATTGGATATTTTCTTTACTTACATTTCAAATGTTATCCCTTTTCCCAATTTCCCCTCTGGAATCCCCCTATCCCTTCTGTGAGAGTGTTCCCTGACCTACCCACCCCCTTCCTACCATTTCCCCACCCTGGCATTCCCCTACATGGGGGCATTGAGCCTTCACAGGGCCAAGGATCTCTACTTTCATTGATGCCTAATAAGGTCATCCTCTGCTACATATATGGCTAGAGTCATGGGTCCCTCCATTTATACTAATTGGTTGATGGTTTAGTCTCTAGAAACTCTGGGGGTGGTCAGGTTGGTGATATTGTTCTTCTTCCTTTTGGGTTGAAAACCCCTTAGCTCCTTCAGGCCTTTTTCTACCTCCTTCATTGGGGGCCCTGTTTTCAGTCCAATGGTTGGTTGAGAGCATCTGACTTTGTATTTCTGAGGCTCTGGCAGAGCTATAACAGGCTTCTGTCAGCATGCACTTCTTGGCATCCACAATATTGTCTGGATTTGCTAACAGTATATGGGATGGATCCCCAGGTGGGACCGTCTCTTGATGATCTTTCCGTCAGTCTCTGCTCTACACATTGTCTCTGTATTTTCTCCTATGAATATTTTGTTCTACCTTCTAAGAAGGACTGTAACATCTAGTCTTTGGTCTTCCAACTTCTTGAGCTTAATGTGGTCTATAGATTGCATCTTGTGTATTCCCAACTTTTGGGTTAATATTCATTTATGAGTGAGTGTATATATTATGTGTATTCTTTTGTGATTGGGTTACCTCACTCAGGATGATATTTTCTAGTTCCATCCATTGCCATGAAGTAATTTTTTAATAGCTGAATAGTACTCTATTGTGCAAATATATCACATTATCTGTATCCATTTCTTTGTTGAAGGACATCTGGGTTCTTTCCAACTTCTGTCTATTATAAATAGGGCTGCTATGAGCATAGTGGAGCATGTATCATTGTTACATTACAAGGACATTGGACTTTTAAGGCTAAATAAATCATATCACTAGGACTGGTGTCTTTACAAGGAGAGAAAAAGACACCATAATGGCTACACACAAAACAATGAAAATCAGTGTGCACAAAGTAAGAAAAAAGGCAGACCTCTGCCAATGAAGGAGGGAGGCTTTAGCTGAAGATGAAGTTGTAGCATCTAGGTCTAAACTCCCACTGGTTAAGATGTGCAGTCAGTGGCTCTTAGTAGCGGCAACGTTAGAAAGCATGTACAGCTCTTACTAGGTCACTTTCTCTATGGACACTTTGCTGCCATCTGTCTTCCTGGGCACACAGTGGGCTGCACAGCTCTACAGTTCATTTGAGGAGAGGAGAACACAGGGACGGATGTACAAGTGTCACAATAGGAAGTGCATGAAGTCTTTTCCCTTCACTTCTATCATTTAGCTCCCAAAATGTTTGGATTTTCCTGAGAGGAATGGATATCTTTTCTTGTTCAGAGTTAACATCCGTCAACACACCATAGTTTTACTAATGAGGTGACTGAGGATAAAACCTCTACCCAGTATCAGGAAGAGGCCAGTTAGAAAAAATTCCAATATCCAAGATTTAGTGTTGCAACTTCCACCCCTTCTCACCAGCTTGAGGTTGAGAGGGTGTTGGAGAGTAGGCTTTATAAAAGGAATTTAACAAAAGCATGAACTTTCAATATGTTTCTAGATGGCCAAAGAAGTATGACTCAGGGCGAACCTCGGACTTCTTCACCTAATCTTTTCCTTTCCTGGATCCACCTGTCTTTTCTATTTGCCTATTTGTGTATATCCAATTTAAAATATTTTATAACAAGTTGTTCTTTTATAGCTATTTCCTCTGGAACCGGGAAAGAGGCTTATAATATTTAGGAAGTTCAGCAAACATATAAGTCTCAGGAAGTTCAGGAAACATACAAGATTCACAGTTCCCTGCCCAAGATTATACTGTCGATGGACAATTAATTAACTGTATTTAGAGGTCACAGCATAGGAAGGCTGCAAACTGCTCTAAGCCAAGCCCATATAATGTACATCCATGATAAGCACTTAAAAATTTTGTTAAAGAATTGATATTATAAGTGGTAGTGATAGTAGTGATCTCATAGCATTATGAGCTGCCTCTAGTGTTTATAACACTATAGTCTTTTCCAGGATCTCATCTATCACACTGACTCTGCAGACTTTTGAATGTTTGGGGTATGGTACACTATTGTTCATGTAATTCAGGCATATTGGATAGACAAAGAAGCATCACCCATCAGATTGACTAATAATATAGCTCAAGTATGGGTATTTATAAAGAGTATCAAGCCAAGCACTTGTCCTTCTTTCTCTTACTTACTCCTAAACGAATACAGGTACAGATACAGGAGAGGAAAATATCCCCATCTACCCTAGGATCATCAGCTGTGTTATGAAAAGTAAGCCAGAAATATGAATGAACATGTTTGTGTCTTTCCACAAGCTCAGAATTTACTGAATGATAATGAATTCATGAAGTTCAGTGGTGTAATGATAGCAATTTGTCATAAAAAACTGCCTATCTTGGAAGTATGAGCAAGGTACCAACTTAATTATTAATATTAAATATTATATCATATATCATACAACACACAGGACATATTCTATTTATCTCTAAATCTGGTGTGTGTGTGTGTGTGTGTGTGTGTGTGTGTGTGTGTGTGTGTGTGTTTAGAATGAATAAAAGTTAAAGAGGCTTCAGTAGAGTTCAAGGGATTTCAGAAGTGGACTAAGAGTTTGTGATAAGATGAGAAACAGACCAGTGCCAGGAGTGAGATGTTGCAGCTGCTGGAGTCAGGGTTTGAGGACAAAGCTGTCCTAGCTGAGACAGACTGAAGAAGGCCCAAGAACTGGACACAGCAGACTCAAGTCCAGGTCCAGATGAGTGAACCAGCTGGGAGATGGACTAGGCTGTGTCAGCAGGTCAGGTTTGAGCTAAGCTGAAGCTATAGGGATATTTGGAAAATCCTCTGATTCTTGGTCTCCCCCCCCCACCACACACACACACACACACACACTAGGTGTCAGATGATAATTAAATGTGGGGACAATGCCATCAGTGTTAGGTGTCTATCACTTTCTGTTTTTTCCTTGATCTAGCATGTCTGATAATTTTTTGGGCCTGGTTTCTCTGATATAATTTTAATATACCTGTGTACTCCCACAGTTTTACTTCATCCTAATAAACTTGCGGGGTACCTCCTTTTCTATTCACAGGGAAAAGTCATTTAGCAGTCTGTGCTAGATGGGTGGTACCTGAGAGACACTATAGGTATAGGTTCCACCAACGCTCACTCTGTAGTTCTTACTTTCCCTTAAAATGGAGACAAGAGCTTCTTGTAAAATGTAGTCTCCTAGGGTAAAGCCAAGCTTTTAATGAAAAGATATTCTTGTCTGCAGTCTGAACTGAGTTCAAGTAGCTTGATCTCAGCAGTTGTCCATCTCATAAATTAGACCAGCCACGGCCAGAGTTGGAGTTGTAGCATGTCTGGTGGCTTGTGCGCCTGGTGTTCAGGAATCCCTGGGCTTGCTCCCAAGAGCTACAAAAAGGGGATGTGGTATCCCATTCAAAATCATCTTCAGCCACACAGCAAGCTAGAACTAGAATGGGATACATGAGTTCCTATCTGAAACCAGAAACAAGACACAAACCAATGCCAGAGTCATAAGAAAAAAAAACTAAACTAAAAGTTTATTTATTTTAAACATTTACTTAATGTATGTAATGGGTGTCTGAGTGACTGTATGTATACCACACATGTGGATGTGCAGAGTGTGTCACAACCACTGCAGCTATAGATGTATTTGAGCTTTGAGGAACTGGACCAGGGTTCTTCGGAAGGGCAGTAAATATTCCTCACCAGTGAGCCCTCAGAGCAGAAGTTTATTTTGGTGTTAGCCCATGTATTACATGTGCATGCAGGAGTGATCACAGATGCAAAACTCAAAGGGTTAAATGGGTCAGTAGAATTTAGGCTTTTAGGGTGGGAGAAAAATATGGGAAAATAGCCAGGAAAGGTATGGAAAACAAAGGACATAGATGCTTTAGTTCACTTTTTTATGCAGATTCAAGTCAGCACAATCTCCGTGGCTCAGAGTTGTTAAAAGTTTTTCTCTTCCTAAGATGAGAGAGAAAGAGAGGGAGAGAGAGAGAAGGAGAGAGGGAGAGGGAGAGGGAGAGGGAGAGGGAGAGGGAGAGGGAGAGAGAGAGAGAGAGAGAGAGAGAGAGAGAGAGAGAGAGAGAGAGAGAGAGATCTGTAGCCCAAACAGACTTTAAACTTGGGATCCTCCTGTCTCAGTGCTCAGATTATAGGCCTGTGTCTCTAGGTTTGGTTAGGGAAGGAGAATGGTGGCTTCCTTAGTAAAAAAAAATAACAAACAAACAAACCCCAGAAATTCCAATGTTTTTGGAGGAGAAAACTTGTTCTTTGATGTAGAGGGTTCCTGCTTCTATTGTTTGTCAGTGATTTTGTTTTTTGTTTGTTTATTTCCTCAAAATAATCCTTACGCCAAAGTGACACTTTCTGGGTAGAGTGCTCATGAATTGGAGAGGCGTGACAGTTCCAGAATGACATAATACATGGTGGTAGGGGAACATTCCGTCCTGTAGACTGCCCAGGGACCCATAGTTTGAAGTGGAACATGGCCATTGTGTGGCCCACTTGTATTGAAAGGCAGTATGTGTTGCAACACTTTGATTCCCAAAATGATTCATCACCACAGCATCGGAACAATGCTCTTTAAGCAGTGACTGTGGTTCTTAGATAAGTGATTATTTTCATTCATTCCATTTGGTTCCTCTTTTCTTCAGGGCACTTGGATTGGCTCTGTTGCCTCACAAAGGCCCTGAGAATGTAGGCACATTTTATTTTCTACTTTGGATTGTCACTTTGGGCACTAACCATAGGATTCAGGCCTCTCACCTCATCCTTAAAGCCTTCCATCTGGCCACGGTGTTGAAAGCATGCGCTTAGGTTTAACTGAGCAAGACTCCAAAAATAAACACAGTAGTTTCTTTGGAAAAGTGTCTACAGTGGGGTTACGAGGCAAATTGTTACTGGAATATAGGCAGACTTTTATTTATCCAATTAAATCTCTGGCATCGCTTTTTAAAAATATGGATAATTGCAGGTTGCTAGTATTCTCCCTCTAATTGGTTTTGACTATGCACAATGATTTTTTGATCTCTCCAGCTGCTTCATTAGAATTAAAGAGAGAAAAATGACCCCATGATCTTCCTCTCTCCTCTCTCCATCTAACAAATAAAAAGAAAAGGAAAAAAGGAAAAAAGCAGGAAACCAGAAATGCAAATGCATTTTCTTGACACTCTCTCTCTCTCTCTCTCTCTCTCTCTCTCTCTCTCTCTCTCTCTCTCTCTCTCTCTCTCTCTCTAAACATAATGCTAAATGGCTCTGTCTTAGCTACTTCCAGTTAGGATTATGCAAAGGAAATCTCCATGCGGATCTGACAGTTGTAGGCGAGGCACAGGTGGGGCCCAAAAGCAGTGTGGATAGGTGAGAAATGATCTGAGAGAACAAGGAGGAGGAAACTGTAATAAATCATTAATGATAATCAGGGAGATCTTGATAAGTCAGTGGTTCACATCTGTAAGTCTCCAAGGCTTCATCAAATCCCCTGACTGCCGCCAGCATTGGAATGAGAAGTCTTGGATGCGTGCCATCATGTCATAGTTCCCTGTGTCTTTTACTGCTGCACATCATTTCTTGCTCCTCCCAGATCATCAACTCTCATAGCTCTTAGAAATTAAAAGGCTCCCTCTACTGACTCTTCTCTTCTGAGGGCTACACAACAGATCTTACTGCAGCCACTAGAGGACTCTCTCTTCTTTGGAAAAGGCAATATGTATCTCTGATAAGTCATAATAAAGTATGAGCCTGGAATGACAAAGGAAAGAGTGAAGCAGACTATAAAATTAACTAGTGTGATTTTCTAAGGCATGCCCATGTCTGTGGATTGGACTTGGCTCCTGTGGTGACTGAGATGCCTAAGGTCATGGAACAGACAGATACAAATGGCCGTTGTGGCATTAAAAGCACTTTGAACTACATACTCTTGTGGTCTTCAATGGCAATTCAAAAGGCGAAGGCTACAGGCTACAGGAAAGACAGTGAAGGTCAAGAAGGCTGGTGGCTACAAGCCTCTAGTGACCTGAACCCTTATTCTTTTTTGAAGAACTTAATATCTGGCCATTTCATTCCTTTAGCAGATTAAAATAGATGGAATGATGCAGTCGTGTATATTAAGTAATTAACATGAGTTAAATGATGGCATGTATACAAGTATGCATACAGCTACATTCAGATTTATGGTATCTAACAGACTTCTGAAGGAATTGAAGTCACCTTACCCCTAAAATGGACACCCTTAAAATGTATACACCTGTGTTCTTCTCTTTTGTTTGTTTGTTTTGTTGCAGTGTCTCCCTATTTAACACTGGCTATCCTGTTATGTAGTCCAGGCTGGCCTTGAATTTACAGAGATCTATCTACCTGTCTCTTCTTTCCCAGTTCTGGGATTAAAGCCATGTTCTAATGTTCAAATTGTGTACTTCTTAGTGGGGGGAATCGATGAAGAAGTAGATATAGGAGAGGAGCATGGTAGGAAGAAGAGCATGAGTTTAAAGAGAATGGACAGGGGGATGGTACTGGTTCTCTTCACTCATCCCCTTTCTTGGGTCCTGGCATTTTCAAAGACAAGTATTGTTTTTCATGCTGGCTATAGGAAGTGGGCCTCACACAGAAGTATCCTACTTCCTGTTTTGGGGGAAAGTAAAAAACTCTTTACCAAGTTTTGTGTCCTATCTTGGGGAAAAGGCAAGCAAAGGTCTTGCGTGGATCCTTGTGGCTTCTACTGTTTATCAAATATTTTAAGGATAACATATACACCAGTTAAAATATCTACTTCTTAAGTGGTGACAGTGAAAAGCTAAACTCAGACAATGGTATATGTGCTCACAAACACGTATGCACATAATATGTGTATGGGCTATGTAAATACATACACAACCATTCGTTTCTCAAATGTTGCAGAGTAGACATCTTTAATCTTATTATTCATTCTTTGATCATGCACCCCAATCCCAGTCATCTCCCTGCCCCTCTGCCTGCCTTTGTAATCTCCCAAACAAAACAAACAAAACTCACAAAATTATCTTGTCATGAATCTGCAGTGTGTCACAGTTTGTCACACAGTATACCCTTTGGACCAGACAGCTTTAGTTGTAAATGTTCATTGCAGTGAGTCACTGTTCTGGTTCTGGGCCTCTGGCCTCTGCTACATACTTAATGCTGGATCCTCACTGGGACTCCTCTCTGATATCCTGTTGTTGCCCTGTGTCATCGAGATCCTGAAGCTTTAGATCTGCAGGATCTGCCCCCTCACTTGCTCCAGTAGTTCATAGATGGGGTAGGTGTTGGGTTGAGCTGACTCATAACCCTGGATCTGGGCTTGGGTGCCAGTTGAGTTGGTCACCACCAGTGCCAGCTCTCTGACTTTGCCCAGGTGAGTGGCTAGCACAGCCCTCCTGCCTGTAACAGCTGGCAAGGGGCAGACCAATTACCCCATGCTTATGCCTTTCGGGCCAGCTTTCCCACATTTACACCATCAGAGCAAGGTTTCCAGCACTGGCCCTTCCGGTTCTCCCAAGTGCTACAACCAGCAAGGAATGGGGGACTGTTCTCTCACTCTCCAGCTCTGGCCCTCAGGATTAGCTCAGCCTCACCCACTTCCTCAGTGTCAGCTCTGCTGTGCTGCCCAGGCAAGGTAAGGTCCTGCTCTGTCATGTCCTCAGGGCTAGCTCTCCCAAGCTGCTCACTTGAGGGATGAGGCCAGCTCTCATACCCTTGGCAATGCATGGCTATGGAGGAGTGACATTTTTGTTCTCTATGTGTGCATGAAGACTCATATTTGGAGAAGTGAAGTCATATAAACTTTTGAAAATCAGAACCCAGGGAAGTTCAGAGAAAAATGTAACAATTTTATAGAGATTCAGAAGGCAATGTCATTGGAAAAGCTGTCAGAAGAATCAAAAGTGAAAGTTTGGCAGAATGATAAAAATTAGCTCTGGCAAATGTCCTTGGCTGGGGATTTAGAGTTATAGAAATGGTGGGAAAAGCCTTTCAAGACAGAATGCATCATAAGAAATATTCAGTAACAGGAAACACACATTATTGTAATTATGCTGGAAATAATAACAAGTAAAAGTTAATACTTGGTAATAGAGTTGGAACAGTGAACGTGGCTGACATAGTGTTAGCATTTGGGGTGATCTTTAATGCCAGCTCAGAAATGCTGAAGCATGCTTTTCAGAAAGAATGACATACTATTAGGCAGAGAGAGGAAGGTAGAAAGGAAACTTATTGAATGTCTGCAGTCTAGATAATATACAAGGAGTTTGAGCACCTGCAGGTTTACCTGGAAATAAGAACATACGAGAGTCTTTTGTTAACCTCTATCTGAGTTCTCATCTAATTAGGAAGGCATTCAGTACAATTGATGAAACTTGTTCCATTAATCTATCTATCCACCTGCACACCCATCCATCCATCCATTTATCCATTTTTCCATCCATCCATCCATCCATCCATCCATCCATCCATCCATCCATCCGACAAGCTAGATAAAGCTTAATTTGCCTTATTTCACAAAGACAGGCAAACCCCTCAGTCCTGTTTGCGATGGCCATTATTTTGTGTTGTTGCTCATTTTGTTGGTGGGTGACTCTGCTTTTGTTCCACTGGTGCCCTTGCATGCTGCCCTCTGCCAAGAAAACTGTAGTTATTCTTGGGATAAGTGCAATTTTTGGAGCTTATCTGGAATTCTGACTCATCCCCACCCCTGTCAGATACCCCACCACTGTCTAAGCTCTGCTTTGGGAAGTATTATAGGCCCAAACCATCCTGGAGGTCGGCACAGTACTGGTTCACCAAACAGTCTACTTTCTAGAATTTGTTAATGTTATATTATATGGACTAGAGAAATTAAGAAGCAGAAGTTTAATTTAATTGACTAATCAACTAATTATTCAAAATTTTCAAAATTAACATTTATATCTACAGATCATACTATAGTATATGCATATGTGATGTATCTTCTATTCAGTAGTACATTTAATAGGTTAAATATGATAAATATTTAAGAACTTAAATATTTAACATTCAATTCCCAATCTCTGAAGATCATTTATGAACGGTCTATTCTTATAGTCTGACATAGATTTCAATACTTAGTATATATACTATATTTTTCTAGCTTTAGTATGTGCTATTCCTTTCTAAGAAAATTGAATATCTTGATGGGATTGGTAATTCCAAGGTCACCTATTTGGGACTTGGGATATTTGAAACTGAAATGGCTGCTGGTTACCACCTTCTTCATTTCCCATAATCAGTCAAAGCGGCTTCCACACTTACCTGCAGTGTCTGTCATTTACTTTCAAAAGGAGCACATAGCTCTTACACACCATGTGCAATTCTCCCTGCCTTCTCTCTGTGTCCAGTCATAGCAATGCAGCATCCTTTGGACAAGGTCCACTGCCATCAGAGGTAACCTGTAGCTATGTACAGGTATAACGATCACTGCCCTGGGGGCCGTAAAGGATGATTATCTGCTACTGAGTTCCTTCCCCTTGGATTCTCAGAAAGACCTTCCAGTTGCAAAGTCCTGTACAATGGCCATCTCAAGACACACACACACACACACACACACACACACACACAAACACGCGTGTGTATGCCCCATTCTTTCATGTTTGCTACTGCATTCACTCCACATTATTCACTCAACATGCATCTTTAGACTCCAAAACTTGCAGCAAGTTTTATTCTAAAATGCCAGGAGACACTAACATGTAAACTTCCCACAATGAATAGTTGCATGTCACCATAGTAACAAAGATATGCATTAAATACACCCCATGGACCTTATATCTTTCCCCAGCATACCCTCAAAATAACCTCTAGGGTGCTAGACATAGTTAATATATAGAAAGACCAAAGGTACCCTAAGCTAGTTCTTCCCAAATGTCCTTATGGTGATTTCATCCTTCTATAGCCTTGCCAACAAGGCATAGCGGAGCCTATATTCTGTGTCCTGCCATACCATGATGTCAAGCTTGCAGTTTCTGCCTCTCTCTTGTGTATTGCATTCTTATTGTGAATATTAAAAAATCCATCTCAGGTTTAACTTTTTGTATCTTTTGTCTATTTTCTATCATGTTGTTATTCTACTTTTATTATTTTTCAGAAGGATGTGCACCCCACAATGTGGGATAACTCGAGAAACTTCAGCTTTTCTCATTTAATTTATTTTATACTTCGCTTTTCTAGTTATATTGTCAACACACAAGGTGCTGAAGAGTGTGGCCCACAAAATAATTGTTCTAGAAAAAGTTTCGGGAAAGACTATGTGAAAGAAATACTAAGTGACTTAACCTTCTCTAGATACATCATGGGGGACTCACGGGAAAAGCGCTGAAAACATTCATCCAGCAAATGCAGTCAGAAGACCTCAGTGCCTGGATTTTTGAGTTTCTTGTGGCTCTCTAGGTTCTGTCCAGTTCTCTGTCTCTCCATCTCTTCTCTCTGCCCAGCTTTTGTGACTGCTCGCTTGTGTTGTCCTCTTCCCTTCTTCTTGCCCACCACACCTTCTATTTCTTCCCATAAAGCAAAACTATTTTTCAGTTAACAGTCATCAGGTGAAAAAAAGAGCTGAAAGTGATAATAGTGGAGGGGGGAGGGGAAATTTGGCCACAAATTGTTGCATATCATGACAACCTGAAAACAAACAAACAAACAAACAGACAAAACCCAAAAAACAAAAAAGGAAAATAAGTAACAAATTCAAAGATGGCTAGAAAGCAATCCAGTCGCTCTTATTTTGATCTTGCTGTTATTTACCAGCATAGATTTTGTTAGCTGGCCATTAATTCTCTTAAGTCTCTTACAAATGATTTTCTAATATTAAGTAGCTTTAGTGAAGCCATAATGTCTTCAAAAATGTATAAATGAGACAACAGCTGAGTGATGACTCTGGTAAGATGTTTTGTTTTCTAGATTGTTGTCTTAAATGATTACTAATTTAAAAAGAGAATACATTTAAATTTCAAACCAACTCTTTAATATGGATGAACTATAATTCGTACTAAGCAAATAAAAACACTATGTGGCTCACACCATTTCTGACTTTTATTTTTCTTTTTAAACATCTATTGGCTGCACAGAATAACCATCCGGAAGCCCTTCACCGTGCAGTTCTGGTGTACTCTGAATTGGCTGCTTGAATGAGCAGTGCGAGCCCCACACAGTACTCGGAATAAAGCTCAGCTGTGCCTCAGATTATCACGAGTTACTTAAAAATGAAGGCAACTGCTGAGTGCACCAATATTAAAGGCCAGCTGGACAACTGGCCATTCCCCAGATTAACTTCCCTGTAAAAATACAATATTTGGAAGAGATGAGTAATAAAAGCAGGCAAATAGAAAAGTTACTAGTCACTGTTAAAATTTTACAATAGCTAGGACAATTATTTAGAATTAAGATCATCAAAAGAGCTTGGCAAAGAGAATGAATTTTTACCACTGAAGCTGTTTAAAATTGCCAACACATTGCCATAGTAAAAGAGCAAACATTTTAACATTCTCCATAGATAATAAGCATCATTTTATTGCTTGCATATAAGGAAGACCTCGCCCACCATTTTGTCCACTGTTAAGTGGCAGTGAAATTGGAGAATAATTCACATGAAATAAGTCAAAGTGCAGTAAATGTAGTCCCTTCTCCTAGAGAGCTTATCCTCTGGGCATAGCTCAGGCTGGCCTTGAAGGTAAAGCTTACATTAGCAAGGCAGCTTTAATTCTTCTCTTGAGTAGCCTTCAACATTTGCTACCAAGACATGGGCAAAATATTAACCCAGTTTCTAACCGCTCAAGGCCTAGGATAAAGCTACCTCCCCCACCCCTTTAAGTGCTTGACCAAGAAAAACTCAGGACTTCGAAAAGAATTTACGGCGCCCCAGGCATGACATAGAGAAAGTTTTTGCCCCGCACAAAAGTTCAACTTCAGTTAGAGCCTGGATTAACCACACTCCTGTGGCCCCCTCCCCACCCCTCACTCCTAAACAGCACACACACACACACACACACACACACACACACACACACACTTTTAAGTTTTTCCTTTCTTGGTTTTATTAAGCTCCTGCTCTTTGTTCCTGAGCCTTCCATCCACCCTCCAAAAAGCTTTGCACCTCTAAACAAGTCAAAGTGGCTGATGTCATGCTGGATTCCTTTCCCATCATAAGTTTTGCGACTAAATAAAATCTCTCCCTAGTATTTAACTAATGGATTTGTTTATCTTAGGTTTGATTTATGAATCAAACTAAAAGATTCTGAACAAGGCAGTCATATGAAGAAGCACTGCAAAGTCTATGGAAGTCTGACTGCGCATGTAAGTTCTGGGAGGGAATGAGTCTCATGAATGTGGCTCGAAATAGAAGGTGGGCCAGACAGGGAACAGGTGGAAATTCAAACAATCTGTGTATTGTCCGGAGCTGACCATAGAGACAAATATTTTTAAGTCAAGGATTTGGAGTTCAAAGCTAAAGTCAGTGCTCATATGGAGAGGGAGACTCATAGAATACATCAAATTTGTGATAATTCTTACAATACCAATGATTAAGTTATTGAAAGTTGTTTTTTTTAAACTATGAGTGATGAAATGAGGCAAAAACCTTCAATTTTTCTAAACAAAATGCATGGGCTGGGATCACAGGAGTAAAGGACACATTCAAAGTATTTCAAATCAACAAGACCACATAGTACATTTACACGTGCTTTCTGCTAAGTTCAAGTGCCACTACATCAACAAATATGATTTGATAGAAAGTCATAGATACACAAAGCAACACGGATTTCCTGATTATTAAATGCTGACACTACATTTGCTAATAAATCATTCATCGATTCTGTAAAATATTTATCGATGCTTAATGAATGCCAGCCTCTAGGTGGTCACCAAGCTCTCAGAATGGCGAGGGAGGCAGGGTTGCTTTGTGAACCTGAGGTGTCTGACTTTGAGTCATCTGCTGTGGATCTCTTCCTTGTCTTTCTCCAGCTTTGCTCTCAGGAGATCTGAGCTTTGGGGCTGTGTTTGTCAGGCTCAGTAGAAATTTGGACAGCTTTGGCTGAAGAGACACACCAAAGAGAAAACAAAAAATGGGAGAACTGTAGAAACGAATGAATGTATTCTCTTCTAACAACTCCTCTGCTCAGACAGAGTCTCTGGAAGATGATACCTTCTTGCCATATCTCCAAATTTTACTTGATGTATGATTTTGGTTGTGTTCACTCTTAAGACCTGAATGTGTGAATCATTCCCCAAGTTTGGTTTAATGAGAAGCTGGTATCTTAAAATTAGTGGTTGTACAATATTTACACCATAAGAATTGCCAAACAGGTTTTGTATTTCCCTGATGAATTGAAGCCAGCATATTGCTGGGTCTAGCTATACCACGCATTTTGGTTTCCTCAAACTCTGGGGCTTCTCTTCATACTATTTTTTCAGTTGTTTCAACTTCCAGACTAGTTCTTCCTCTGTATAGTTTTTATTTGTGTGAAAACTTCTCTCAATCGAAATTGAAGTTCTAGGTTCTCAGTGTAGTGTTGGTCTCTTTCTTGTTGCCATACGAAAAATGCCTAATGCTGAGTGATTTATGAAGAAAAAAGATTTATTTAGCTAATAGTTCTAGGTGTCTGATAGCACAGTTCTGGTTTGTGAGAGTCTTCTAGCTACATCATGATGGATACAATCTTATCATGATGGGAGAGAGTGTGGGTAGAAGGAATCACAAGATGAGAGAGGCAGCCAAGGTGATCTTGATCTGGGATTGCTCTATTCATGATAACAGGCTCTCAAGGGAACTAAGCAGGGTCCCACAAGAAATACATTAATCCCGTTTGAGCACAGCATCGACAATGACTTAGTAACCTATCACTAGGCTTTCCTTCTTAAGACACCTACGGCCATCAATACTGCTATACTATTAGCATCTCTACCCAGCATCTGGGCTTGGATATTCAAATCCTGTGTAATCAGGAAAGATTTTTATGAGAATGAGATGCAATCCTTAAAACATGGATGTAGCTTGATAATAGGATGAGACCCAAAGAAAAGTCAAGATTCAGCATCAGATACAGACTTTTGCCTTGGGATAGTGAAAAGATAATGGTGTCTTTCGTTGAGGGAGGAGTCAGAAGAGGAAGAGCAGGTGTGGGAGTAGAGATGCAGAGCTGCCTGGAGATAAATGTCCAGTAGAGTTTGAGAGAACTGGATCATAGACTTTCTTTTTCTTGAAGTCTTCCATTCTTGCTGTTCCTTGGACAGTAGGCTATCTCTTCTCTCTTTCAAGATGATAGTTCAGGTTTCACTTACATGTGCTTGAGTTCTTTCTTATCTTGAAGTTTTTTTTTCTAAAAGTTCACCTATCTACTAGTGTCAGTGAGATTTGTCTTGACCCTGCCATGATCGGCATTACTCATCAATACACTGGAGTCTATGCTTCTGAAATTGATCTTTGTTCACAATGGCCAGTTTCTAGTGAAAGGCAGCATATTTTCATTGCTACCTGCCCAGACATATTGTATGCTTGGTAGACATAAAATAGCAGATATCTAGTACATAATAATTGTTATTATTGTTGGAATGGATTAATATTTTTTCATCAATATGTCTAACCTTACTTTTTCTCAAAAATTTTTTCTTACAATGTATCACTTTGTAAGATCAATGCATTTCTTTTAATTAGAAAATATATTACACATATACTAAGAAAATTATTGTGTGTGTGTGTGCCTATTGTGTGTCTGTGTGTATATGTGTGTTGTGGGGTGTGTGTGTGTGTGTGTGTGTGTGTGTGTGTGTGTGTGTGTGCCTGAATCCGTTTTCTCCTTTTACAATATACATCCCTGCGCTCAAGCACAGGTCTTTATGTTCGGAGGTAAGCATATTTACACACTGAGCCATCTTTCCTGCCCAAAGTCATTGCATTTCTTAATGAATTTTTCAATATAAAACAACTGTAAAATAAGGAACATATAAACTGCTTAAAATTGTTTGACTGAAATTATCACCTTTTGACCAGTTGTTAGTTTCATTACAAAAGACAGCTCCAAATGCACATATTGCCTTCGGGGCAATGAGAGGTTTAAAGCATTTTCCTTACAATTTTCTGATTTCTTGTCATTCCCACAGATACCTGGTAATCTTTGGTGAAGAACAGAAGTGAAGAATAAGGGTTATCTACTAAGTGGCATGTTTGATTTACAGTCTAGTAGTTGCAAAGAATTAGTGGTGCATTCATATTTCAATAGCTCAGAGCATAAAAGGCATGGCGACCATGATGAGCATACTCTTAAATCATGCGCTCGCCTCTGTGTGAAAGGGAATACGCTTTAATAGAACAGCATGACCTACTCTTTCAGGTGTTTTCAAAGGAAGGAACAAAGTCTACAAATGAGATGTGATACTTTACTTTTCATTTCTCCCCACTCCTCTTTGGAAAAGAGCAGTTTTCTGCTTTGTAGACACTTTGAAATTTGAAAGCCAAGCTTTATCATGTGGACAGTTGTAATCATACATGCTCAGGTTTAATCCCGTGTCAAAACCAATACACTTCACTCTCTCAAGCAGAAAAACCACCAGGCACTCTTCAGACCAGTGGCGTGCTAGTTTCTCAGGAATGTAACACCTACAGTTCAACTGCAAGAATATTTCAGAGTTCACTCATGGGTGCATGCAAAGTGTTTTTAATTAGAATATTATAGCTAGAAGGATCAATCCCCTTTACATCTTAATTTAAACCTTAAAGTTGGCAGGATGATTACAGACACAATTTCATATAAGCTTTCAGGAGATAAGTGGTGTAATATTTTAGTAGGCATCAAATGTGAAAAATAGTTCTGTAAATCTCTCCTTCTTGCCATGAAGAATCTCTAAAGAAAATAAACCATGGTTCATGGTGGAGTGTGCTGTGACTCTTGCAAATGTTCAGTCAGAAAGTCTAGGAGAAGGAATAATTTCACTTTCATGTGAGCAATCTCTTGTATTTTGTCCTGCACTGTTCTAGTTGAGCCTGTGTTCTGAATACGATGTAACATAAGTTCATTCAGTTAGGTTAACCTTAACTACAGGATTGAAAGCACTAACGACAAGATATGTACGCACACCAAAGGAAACATACTGGAAAAAAAGACATCCGTTTCTAGTCAAAAGCATCCCCATATACACTGTTCTGTGATCAGTTTAAAAGTTCCCAAAATACTCAAGCCTTCTTGCCCAACATGGGCCAATCAATTTGATTTTCTACTCCTTCTCCTCCTCCTTGTTCTTCTTCTACAAGACAAGGAATAAGTGATGTTTTCTAACTTGTGTCATTATTTCTGTGGGTCAAAAACACATTTTAAAAGTGAAAGTTACATAATTTAGAACAGAGCCCTTCCTCAATCACCATGTACCACTTGGGTTTGTCAGGACACATGTAAAGGCTGAGAAATAGCTCGAACATTTGGCCAAAGGATATTGGGAGCCTGGGCAAGCTCCTCATGAAAGTGTGGGGAAAATATTAACTTTTCCTTTTCCTCCTTTTGCAGAAGCCAGGGACACCTTCCAGTGTTCTTGGCTGCATCTAGTTTTCCATGCAAAAACTGCTGAGGATGCCTTACATCTCCCATCTCATCTCTCACAGCCCCGACCCTCTTATGCCTGTCCTATGTTCTATTACCCAGAGGATATTTCATTTTCTGTAACTTCTGTACTTCTTTTTTGCATTAGAGTCTGTTTTTGAAAGAAGAACAATAGTTGTCCTTTAGGGTTTTTGTAATTATTGTGTGAGTTAATACATATGTGGTTCAGGCTATCATATGTTTTTTTTTGGGGGGGGTTCTTTTTTTCGGAGCTGGGGACCAAACCCAGGGCCTTGCGCTTCCTAGGTAAGCGCTCTACCACTGAGCTAAATCCCCAGCCCCAATCATATGTTTTTTAAAAAGACTTTTAAAATCACGTTTGTTTTTTTTTCCGTGGATTATTTACATCATTCTTTCTTGTTTTATTTCATGAAAAAAATCCATAAATCTACACTCATAGCAACATTTCATGTATATGAAAATGTTTGAATAAAATGTCTAAGTCCCTTTTTCTTTTATCTCATAACATACTCTTTCACTGAGATCATTTTTATATGTAAATTTTCAAGTTTGTATTTATATATTTACATGCATTTGAGTGTTAAGCATGCACACACACACATACACACACATGCACATACACAAATATATCCCTATATGCATACATACATATACCTATATATACCATATACAGGGCATTAGATGTGTGTATGTATGTATATATTTCATATATAGGGCATATGTATATATGAATACAAATATTGCTAGCAAAAGCATTACCATGTTACTATATTCTTGTTAAATATATCTTTATATCATGTATTCTATGATGGAGATAAAAACCAGGATTTTCTGTATATTAAGTATGGGCTTCCCAATGACCTATATTCCAAGCTCAGGGCTTATGTATCCACCAATGTTACAAAATGAAGTTCTTCCACATCTTTCTTTTTCCTTTCTTTGCACTGGCCTAACCCAGAACCTTGCAAAGACTCAACATTCTACCACTCGGCCCTTTTGGGAGACACTTTCAAATAATTAGTTAATTAAACAAATGTATTCCTTTTCATAACTCATAGATGAATTGCTTCCCCATAAAAGAGTTGGCCATACTGAAAGAAAGAGAAAACAGAAAGAATATCCGTGTTGATATTTAATAGGCTGTTGAGAGGAGCTGGTGTCTATGGACTCCCATGAAGAAAGATAAAATGGAGAGAGGCCTTTGGTTAGGACGTCATGGGAAGACCTCTCTTGAGTATGGAACCATGGAGCAAATGAGTAAATATTAAGGAGGTCTAAACAAAGACTTATACAAGCTGAGGACCAAGTAAGTGCACATGCACATGATGTATGAAGTAGTTAAATATCATACACAGAAGAGATGAGTTGGGGGATATACTGCACTGGTCTATTGTTTATAAGGATGTTGAATTTGACTTTCAACTTACTCAATCCCCGTGGATGTTTGAATAGGAGTGGTCCTCATAGACTCATGTGGTTGACTCTTTGGCCCAAAGTAGTGCCTTAGAGTGGCACTACTAAGAGTTGGTGTGGCCTTGTTGGGAGTAGATATGGCTTTGTTGGAAGAAGTGCGTCCCTGTATGTCTAAGATACTCAGGCCCAGGCTCAGTGACAGTTGTTCTCCTGCTCCCTATGGATCAAGATGTAGAGCATGAAGTTCCTTCTCCAGCACCATGTCTGTCTGCATGCCACCATGCTTCCTACCTTGATTTCGGTGGATTAAATCTCTGAAGCTGTAAGTCGGCCCCAGTTTAATGTTTTCTTTTATGAGAGTTGGTCATGGAGTCTTCGCAGCAAGAGAAACCTTGACTAAGACAGTCCCAGTTTACCTAATTCTCATTTCCGAACTATAGAGACATTTCAGTCGTTGCAGTGAGCACCAGCCTAAACTCCTTGCGTGTACATGAATATTTCTCCAAATTCAACTCAAGATAACAAGGCCAAAAGTTGAGCACAATGTAAAAGTTGACACACGCTGTCAAATTGCCTTCCGGATTTCACATTCCCACCTGTGATATATGTGAATGACAAGTTCCTCTCAGTAATTTCAACATTAGACATTGTCACTCCTTTTAGTTCAAACAATCTACTGAGTAAAACATTATCACCCACTTTATTGATGAATGCTCTTTATACAGAAAACTGACTGGATAGGACATTTCCAAACACATATTCAATGGACCTTAACCATATCTTCCCCGATCCCCATCCCCCCTCTTTCTCTCCATTCTCCCTCTAAATAATCCCTTTGTTCCCAGATATTTCATGTCTTTCTGTCTTTCAGATCATGCACATATATGAAATCTAGGATCTACATATGAGTGAAAAGATGCAATATTTGTCTTCCTGAGTCTGGCCTAGTTAGCTTATCATGAGGATCTTCGGTTGCATGTGTGTGATTGTGTGTGTGTGTGTGTGTGTGTGATTGGTGTGTGATTGGTGTGTGTGTGTGTGTGTGATTGTTGTGTGTGTGTGTGTGTGTGTGATTGGTGTGTGATTGGTGTGTGTGTGTGATTGGTGTGTGTGTGTGTGATTGGTGTGTGTGTGTGTGATTGGTGTGTGTGTGTGTGTGTGTGATTGGTGTGTGTGTGTGTGTGTGTGTGATTGGTGTGTGATTGGTGTGTGTGTGTGTGTGTGTGTGTGTGTGTGTGTGTGTGTGTGTGTGTGTGCTGGTAGCGTCTAGGGTACAGAAATAGACATCAGGCATCCCACTCAGTCCTCCTTATTGTTTCAAAGCAGGGTCTCGGCTCCCCATTGGTTGGAGTAGTCTGCAGGCTCCACAGATCTGCCTGTTTGATCCTCCCCAGCATTAGGCTTCTAGGGATGCTCTGCTTCAACATTCTCTAGGTGGGTGCTGTGGGCTCAGGCTCACAGCCCTGCGCTTGTGCAGCAAGCATCTTACAGCTGAGACATTTCTCTAGGCTATAGTCTTACTTTCTCCCTTGAGAACCATAGTCTGAATGATGTTAAAAAAAATCAAAACCAGACATCTGAATGCATCATGGAGTGACCAGAGTTTTGTATCTGAATTCTTAGGCTTATTTTTTTTTCTATTAAAACTGTGAGGTTATGCTGGGTTACATGACATCTGGGCAAGCTACTAAATTACAAAGGTAGTTTAGCCGTTTACCACAGTGTAACCATAATCTTAAACCAATTTTCAGTTATTTCAGGAGAATTTCCTGCAGCTGGTTGCGCCAGTTTCGATGCTATGGTCTCTTGCTCAAACCACTCTCCTATAATTGACTTGCATTGCTGAAGCTGGTGCCCAGCTTGTTACCTGACTTCCAGTGAGGGTCTTCTGATAAGAATGGAGGAAGAGAAGGGACTTGCCCCTTCATGCTCATTCCCTGTTGACTTCCTTTTGCTTGAGTAGGTTCCTGGGAACTATATGGGCAAAGTGTTATCCTGGCAACTGCAGTTTTTTCCTACATAGGAGCAGCTACGATGAGGAGGCAATCTTTTAAGTGTCCCCTTTAAGACAAGCACTCCACCTCTCCCAACACATACCTGTCCTCCAGGGTTAGGTCTTCTCAGCCTTTCAAAGCCTCTCCCAGGCTCAGAGACAGCCATGTTCACCGATAATTGAAGCCTACAACCCCTCTTTGAACAGTCTCAGTTCTGGAGGACAATATCGCTACCTTCAATCTTGTTCTTTGAGTCAGAGTGGCCTATATTTCCAATATTTCCTACGTCCAATGCACTCGCATTTTCTTTCCTTACCTCTTCAGTTGCCCAGTCCAGAGCTTTATACTTGTTAGTAATTCTTTATATTCAATTTTTCTTGTTGAGTAGTGGATGTGTTTTCTCTGTCCTCATTGGACCAGGACAGTGGCTATAGAACAATGGGCATTTTGTACTGGGTATGTGAAACTATAATTCCCAGTCACTCGATATATGTGCGATTCCTTACAAGGATTCTATGAGACAGAAGATGATGTGCAGAGCAAGGAGTGACATAATTCTTAATAGGCATGGGACAAAAAAATGTCCTGCAGAATATTGCTTGCTTTACCATGGGGCGATTCCAGACACTGACTTACTCCTACCCCTCCAGTGTCATCACACCATACGTACTGCAGTAGCATCTTGCTTCCCAGAATGTGATCTGGCTAATAAATGGTTCTTTGTGAAGGCAGGGTGTTTCAATGACCTGAGGTTATTGTGAAGTTCAAAGAATTACCATAGAAATCCCATGTTTGGGAAATGTTATTGAGATACTCCCTTTGTTTTTTTATTGATTATTCGATTTATTATTGGTTTCCCCTCCAAAAACCCCATATCCCATTCCCTGTACCCTCTGCTTCTGTAAGGGTGCTCCCCCACCCCCCACTCCTGCCTCACCGCCCTAGCCTTCCCCTATTCTGGGGCATCAAGCCTTCATAGGACCAAGGGTCTCCCCTCCCATTTATGCCAGATAAGGCCATCTTCTGCTACATGTGCTGCTGGAGCCATGGGTCCCTCCATGTGTATTTTTTGGTTTGTGTTTTAGTCCCTGAGAGCTCTGGGGGATATTGTTGTTCTTCCTATGGGGTTGCAAACCCCTTCAGCTCCTTAAGTCCTTCTCCTAATTCCTCCATTGAGGTCCCTGTGCTCAGTCTGATGTTTGGCTGTGTACATCCACATCTGTATTGGTCAGGCTCTGACAAAGCTCTCAGGAGACAGCTATAACAGGCTCCTGTGAGCAAGCACTTCTTGGCATCAGCAATAGTATCCAGGTTTGGTGTCTGTAGATGGGATATATCCCCAGGTTGGGCAGATCTGGATGGTCTTTCCTTCAGTCTGTGCTCCACACTTTGTCGCTGTGTTTCTTTTAGACAGCAGTAATTTTGGGCTAAAATTCTTGAGATGGCTGGATGGCCCCATTCCCCAACTGGGAGCCTTGCCTAACCTTTGTAATAGGCACATTTCTAAAGCATGGCAGGTATATGTGAACCTCATTTTCTATGAAGATTTTATTTGTTTGGTTGGTTGGTTGATTTGGTTTTTCGAGACAGGGTTTCCCTGTGTAGCTCTCGTTGTCCTGGAACTCTCTATAAACCAAGCTGGCCTCGAACTCACAAACAGCCATCTTCTTCTGCTTCCCAAGTGCCCAGATAGAAGGTGGGAGCTGCTCCTGCCCAGCAATTTTCTATATAGTTTTATGTGCTTACAACTTCAAGTGACCCTAAAATGTCAACTCTTTAAAATAAGCATTAAGAGGGAAAAAAAAAGCTGGCATGAAGTGATAGCTTAGGGGAGAAGCTCAATGGGTACTCTTCCAGAAAAATATTGATTGCCACCAATCACATGGCAAGTCATAATTCCCTCCACCTCCAGTTCCCAGGGATCATATAAAGGTCCTCTTCTGACACCCACAGGCAGCAAGCACACAGGCCGTGCAAAGACATACATGCAGGTCACATTCCCATACACATTAGTTACATTAAAACAACAAAGCATCCCCTCCCATTGTTGCCCTGAAAGAGGACATGCTTAGGGACTCTTTTTTCCTTAACTGTGTACCAGCTTTGGAAACAAATTTGTTTGGGCCATTAGCTCACATTTTCTCTGGTATCTATAAAGAGTGGGCAGTAAGCTACCAAAATTTGTATTTTACTCATAGTTTTTTGATGTAATTTTGTTTTGAAAAAAGTCACAAAATATTTCAAATGGTTTTCTGTCATCAATTAGACAGACATAGCAGAGAGGAAGCAAAAACATTTACATCTACAGTAGTTTTTATTTGTAGAAGCTACATCTTTTTTAGGCAGTCATATCAATGGCTACTAATTACAGTTTTGTTATGTTACTTCTCAATCATTCTCCACTTAGGTCTTCATGTCTAGGCCTCTAATGTAATGTCAAAGAGAAATGGAGTCAATAAGTGAGTTTATTTAATGAATGATTTTATAGATTGTATTTTGAAGCATCAGCATTGAGTCTAGTGTGTGTGTGTGTGTGTGTGTGTGTGTGTGTGTGTGTGTAGCAACTTGGTAAATAGGCCAATGTCATAAAAGTTAACTTTAAATACCTTCTTATGCTTTTAAATATTAAGACTGTTCTGTATGTTTTAGACTCTGCCGCGATTAGGTTTTCAACTTGACACAAATTATAGTCTCTAGAAAAGAGAACGTGAACTCAGGAATTGCATTCATTCAACTTGCCATGATCATTGATGTGGGAGGGTCTTGTCCACTGTGAGCAGTGCCAACCCTTGAAAGACCAGCAAGCCAAAAGGAGCAAGCCAGTAAGCAGCCGTTTCTTCAGGGTCTCTGTTTTAGTTCTCAGTCTCTTTCTGCTTTGGATTTTCTTGATGATGGACTAAAACATCTAAGACAAATACATCCTTTAATCAACAATTTCGTGTTGGCCAGTCTTATCACAGCGATAGAGGAGCCAGACTTCTACATGGGCTATGTAACCCTATTGTGCCAGTTTACTGGAAAGTCTGTGAACTTTTTGGAAAGTGACTACATTTCCTCTGAGAGTCTGAGAATTTTGTTGCATAAAGAGAGAAATAAAATATAGCCACACCTAGTACAACTCAGGACTTCCTTAAGTGGGCTTGCCTACCCCAAACACACCACGCATGTTATGGTGCTGCTGCTAGAGTACATCTATCAACCATGTCATCTCTGTTTTACAGTCAGTCAACAGAACCATGGAAAATCTTGGCTAGAATTCTGATTTTTGCAGTGTCTCTTTTGCATGAAGATTGTGCAAGATAACCATATGAATTCACATGAAAAACTGCTTGGATTTGTGTTTTACATATTTTCCCCATATGAGTCAAAATGTGTCTTAAGTTATTAATTGAAAATCTTTACTGGTTGAATTTCTGTCCAAGGTTTCAGTTGCTTTTTCAAATATTGAAAATCAACCTTATCTACTCTAAAGATTTTTCAAAGTCATTTTGCTTCAGATCCAACCGTGATTTAAATGCAACAAAACTCATGATTGTTTTATATTTGCAATTAGAGTTTTGAAAAATAACTCTCATAGCATAATTACTTGATGAATCATGATGGAAACCATTTGAATCTTTTCACAATTTCAGGTATCTTCTCAATTCTTCCTATTCACAACTGCTTCAGATCATGAGACTTTACCCCTTACCTAACTCCACATAAATGAATTTATATAGCTCCATGTAGTTGAAATTAGATAGTCTGTAGATTTGGAATCTGACCTTTTTCATTTTGAATAATATTTTTTGAAGTTCACTTCTGATATTGAATATAAACGTTATTACTTCCCATTGCTGAATACTACCTCCTAATTTGGCTCTACCATAGCTTTCTTTTCCCCCTTTCACAAGTTAATAAATAGGTGTTTCCAGATTTGACTATTATAACTAATGTCTCTAAAACAGGATTTGTTTTCAAACATTAAATAGACATGAGTGCTTTCCATGGCTAAATATCTAGAAGAATGAGGGATGCTGTGGGAGGCAGACTCCTGACTGGTATCATAAGTTGCTGAACAGCTTTTCAAAATGACTGTGCAACTTTGCAATATATGTGCATTGGAAGGACTTCAAATGATCTCCAACACTTTCTGTTCCATTCCTTTGATTTTTGGTTAATCCTGTTGCTTGTGTAAAAGCAAGTGGCTGTAGCCTTATTTTGTACTTCTTGGAGGCTTAATGGTGGTAATGTTCACTTTTTTTTTAGGGGGACATGTGCTCAAAGGGTAAAAAGAAGAAGACTGATTAACAGACTCATGCAATTATATTATTAAATTTCAGCTTTCCAGTAGGCAATGTGAAGGAAAGTCAAAGAAAATAGCAAATGCAAAATAAACTAGTGATGCTTTAAATACGCAATGATCTTATACAATTCAATTAGACAAACCTGAAGAAAAGGGGGGGGGGTCAAAGATATGAGTGTATCATTTTATACTTTTTAATTTCAAAGGCATCTATTTCTTCATTTTCTTGTTTTTGAAATTTAAAATATATTTATCTCATTTCTCCCCTTC
The DNA here is from genome assembly GCF_021556685.1 of Rattus norvegicus. Lineage (NCBI taxonomy): Eukaryota > Metazoa > Chordata > Mammalia > Rodentia > Muridae > Rattus > Rattus norvegicus. The sequence goes on along the minus strand of NC_141544.1, from coordinate 29,085,724 downwards.
TTTTACTTCCTCTCAACCCCTCCCATGATCCCTCTCTTCGCTCCCTCTCAAATCCATACCCTCTTTTTTAACTGCTACATACATATGCATATAAATGGTAAATACACAAGTCCAACATGTTCAGTCCATTTAGTATTACACTAAACATTATACATACATTATACATACACTAGAATGTATATGATTTCAGAGTTGACAAATTGGTATTGGATAACTAATTAGGGAGTTTACCTAGTCAATAGTTGCCTGTGGTTCTTTGTTTAGAAGTAGGGCTTCGTGACATTCCCCATTATACATTAACATGCCTGCTAGTTTGGTCGTTGTTTGGGTCTTTTTTAGGCAGTCATACTGTTCAGATGTTGTGGGCAAGGCCCCAGTTCACAGCAGATTCCCTGGTCCTCTGCTTTTTCAATCTTTCTGTCTCCTCTTTTGCCATGTTCCCTAAGCTGTAGGTGCAGGATTTGACTTATAGATGTATTCACTGAGGCTGGGCATCCTATAACCAGTTGTTCTCTGGATTTTGATTAGTTGTAGAGTTCTGTCATGGTCTATATATGTTGCAAATAGACATTTCTTTTATGAGGAGTAAGAAATACACTTTCCATGGATACGAGGCTAACTTTTTTAAATGTAGTTAGACATTATAATTGGTTTAATAAACTGATGGTATAAGATTGTCTTTTAAGACCGTGACCTTATTGTCTCTAAGATGTTGGGCTCCTTTCCAATATCAGGCATGCTCTTCTCCTGTTGTGGGAACCCTTAAGTCCAACCACACAGCTCTTGGTTACCAGCAAGGTATTAGAGCTGCTGGTGCATCCTTGGTCATATCTTACCACAGTGGTAATGGTTGTGGGTCCTAAGCATCTCAGCATAGTAGACTATCAGTTGCTTCCCCACTTGAAAGTTCACATAGCCTTCAAAGGTGTATCTCAGTGTCCTCCAGTCTCAAATGATCCAATTTAGGTTTGATCTTCCTACCTCCAATGATCCAAGGAAAACCTCCACAGGTTTGCCCAGCTGCTTGGGTTTTAGTTGATTCCAGATGTGGTCAAGTTGACAATCAAGGCTGAACTATCAGGTCTAACAGGGATTGTCTTTTGACTTTTTGGTGTTCTATTTACATTTAATGTAAAGTTCTGATCCACATGTAATACAGAGTTCAATTTTAGGTTTGTCATTCGATGTTTGTTATACTTTGAGTTTTTAAAATGTTTGATTTTTGTTTGTTTTTCTTTCCCTCTTCGTCTTTCTTATTTGCTAAGTAGTTCTGATACTATATTTTAATTAATCTCTTAGCCCATAAGTGTGTCTTTAAATGTTTTAAAGAACTTTCTCTGAGTATAACATACAGCTCACGTGTATCTTAGTTGAGCAGAGTTAATGTTGAGTTGTTTCATTAAATTACCAACAGCTTACTATAGAATATTTTATGGCTCTGTATATAGGTTCATAACTTCATACTATTTCTTTATCTCCTTTTAATGCAAATAGATCTTGGATTAAATTTAGAGGGTATAAATAATACGTTGTAGAGCATTCATATTATTGTCTTTTTTAAAACTTGCCACGCGAGTGATATAACTCCAGCTCTTGGTAGGCAACTGATCCACCACTGTGCTTTACCAGCCCTAGATTCATCAGATTCAGTGTCACTATGATGTCCATTGCCTGGAATCAACTGACGGACTTAACGTAGCCCCACTCAGTATAGTACACTGTGGCTTCTTTGTCTCCTTTATTCTCAGGCCTTCCCACTGATGTTTCCTTTGACTCTTTGGTACTTTCCACAGTGGAGAAAAAAGATGAAGACCTGAGCAGAGGTTGGGTTCACTGCTTTGTTGTTTTTCTAGTTTTCAGTTTTTCTGCCACGTTTGGTTTTCTTTAGGACATTTTAGTCATTTTACCATTGAGGTTGCACATAGTTGGAGAGCAGTTACCTAAAGAAATTCTTCAAGTTCACCAGTCATGATCCACATTGCTCTCTAGATGTGCAGTGGGCTTTTCCTCTGATTTCTGATGTATGATTTTTTTTAAATCCCTAAACAATACTACTTTCTGGCACATCACTACTTTGGCCACAGATTTTGGCAGTCTCTTGTCTAAATCTGGATAGCACTCTTCCTTGCACATCTATATAACTTCCCTTTCTTTCTTCATTTGTTAACTACACAACTTGGGATGTGCAGTTTACATCTGGGGTGTCTCTTTGAAAGAATGCTATTATCTTTTCTTTTATTGGAAGCATCAGTTGTGTCCAGGGGTGATTTCAGCTATTCTGGGTGATGAAGACTGTTAATAGCTTAGAATCCTGATGAGCTCTGTGATGCCAACACTAGACACACTGTATGCTGCTAATGTACCTCAGCCGTTCAGGAGATGGAAGATATCACTCTATTCTGCAGAAAATATCTATAAACCAGATAAGGTGTACAGAACAAAGGAAAGTGGGAACTACTGTACGGGGAACTCGAGATTCTAGATTAAAATAACACCATACTAGCTTAGTATAATATAAAAAGTGATGGTGCTTTGGGACTGGAGAGATGGCTCAGCAATTAAGAGCACATGGGCACAAGCATCCATTTCATCAAAATATGTCCATGTAAGGTAAAATAAGAAAATCTAGAAAATACTTTTGAAGAGCAATGGTGCCATTAGCTCATGCAATAAATCTAGTACTTATCAGCCTTGAAACTCAAGAGCAGGGTACCTTTCACACAGGTGGAATCCATGAAATGTTAGCAATTCTTTTAGGCCCCTAGCAATAAGTAGCCACCTGCCAGGAGCTAGCCAATCTGACATACAAGAAGGACTACAGTTCATGCATTTCTCGGTCCCTCTCCCTCTCCCTCTCCCTCTCCCTCTCCCTCTCCCTCTCCCTCTCCCTCTCCCTCTCCCTCTCCCTCTCCCTCTCCCTCTCCCTCTCCCTCTCCCTCTCCCTCTCCCTTCCTCCCTCCCCGCCTTCTTCACATCTCCCTGGTTGACCTCTTGTCCTCTTCCTCTCTCCTCTCTCTTTCTGTCCTCTGTTCCCCTCCTTTCTCTGCCTCTATGCCTTCTTCAAGTCCCCTTCCCTTCCTCCAATAAGCTTCATTTTATATCAGGTCTGTCACATGGCTTGATTGTTCAGGGGGACACCTTGGCAGGGCCCACTAAGGTGCTCCCTCCTCCCATATTGTACTTCATTTTATAAAACACAACATGAAGTGCTATAGTATTTTCTCTGACTGTAAAGCCACAGAGCTAGTAAATGTATCACTCCTATGGCACTGGGGACAGAAGGCCATTTGAAAATTTTCCACATTGAAAATTTGATTAATTAAATTTGTCTCAAGTGGCTGGCTTTCAGTGTCTTTTTCTGTTAGTAATCTTCTATAAATCTCTTATGATAGAAGTTGGACTACATTTCTGAGTACATAAAATATCAAAATTAAGTTTTGGCAACTTCTAGTTTTGCTTCTATTCTTGCACCTATTAATCTATTATTTAGAAAGCTGTACATTTTGTAGTTCTCCAATTTCCTTGGTTAGGGTTTTACTGTTGTGAACAGACACCATGACCAACGCAACTCTTATAAAGGACAATATTTAACTGGGGCTGGCTTACTGGTTTTGAAGGTCAGTCCATTATCATCATGGTGTGAAGCAAGGCATCATCCAGGCAGGCCTGGTGCTGGAGGAGCTGAGAGTTCTACTTCTTGTTCAGAGGGCAAATAGGAGAAGACTGGCTCCCATGTGGCTAGAAGAGTGTCTCAAAGCCCACCCTCACAGTGATACACTTCTTCCAACAAGGGCACACCTACACCAACAAGGCCACACCTCCTAGTAGTGCCACTCTCTGAGTCAAGCACATACAAACCACCACACCAATGTTTTATGTAAGCTCTTGTTTACATATGTAGAACTCAAATGTCTATGCATTTATTCTGAGGTAATTGCTTTTCGCAATAAAACGTCAGGTGCATAGATAGACTTAAGCTCTTCTAGGAAAAATGTGAATTAATTAATTATATAAACAAATAAGTTAGTTCAGCAAAGATTATATACTTTATGAGAATATTTTATTTTTGTTTATTTGTAATATAGAGAATTTTTTTAATTCCAAGTATATATGCATGGCAAGTCACTACTTATACAGATATGCCTCATTTAGTTTTGCTTAAAGCCTTTGAATGGCTTATAAGATGAACTGGCTGGAAGTAATTAGCATACAATAAAAACAGAGCTTTTCAACCTCTACTGGCAATTAGTGTTACTTAAACATTCTATTTCCTCAGTGGAAGTAGTTTTAGTGTAAGAATTTTATTTTTATATTGTATTCCAAAGTCATTCTTTAATTCTTGGTTAGATACTCAGCAGTTACCTTTCCTTTGTGTTTGTCAAATGATGAAATAAATCTTTTCACTCGGAAGTAGAAGGACACTCACTCATCGCCTTCTCTCTCCACAAAGAAAGGATGGTTATCAGTGAAGGAACTCACCATTTCAGATATGATGATTGAACCAAAAACCTATTTGCAGTGTGATTTTTAGACAGATATAGAATCAAAGTGATCTCTAAACAATGAGCTCCTCAAATAGCCACAGACTTATTTAGGTCAATACTTACTGAAATTGGTGTACATTGGGAGTACAAGATGGTTACCTGGGGCTGAAATTAGAAGACTTTCCTCTAACCTGGGACTGACACAGAGAAAAGAAACTTATCAATGTCATTAAAGCTGAAAGTTACTTCTCAGGAGCCCAAAACTAATATGATGCTTAAAAATAATTAAGGTAGAAGTTACCAAGGAATAACTGATTGCTTAAGGAAAAACAAAATGAAAGGAAAGGAAATAAATGTAGATCGATCCAGAAGACTATGTTTGATATTTTTTTTTACAGAAAATATGCATTTTAGTTGAACAGCCGTCACTGAATTGGAGGCAATGATCCTGAATAGTCAGACTCCAGTGTGGACCTAAGTTACAGATGAGAAGAAAACTATTTTCATTGGCTAATCTTGAAGCAAAATAAGAACTCAAAGATTCTAGATCTTTCTTTCTCACACAATGGCCTGCCAGCATTCCTACTATGACTGAGTTGTTGCTGCTTCTAATCATCTTTTTTTCTTCTTCCAAAAGCAATGTGGGGTGAAATGTGTTTAGATGGATTATAGTGTGAGGCATGTATTTATTTTATTGTTGGGGAACGTGACAGTCTGAACTACAAAGCATACAAGAGTTGATGAATCCTGAAGTGAACAAGGGAAAGGCAAAACCCAGTAAGCCTGTGGCCTCTGGAATGAGTGCTCCTGGAAGAGAGAGAGAAAGAGGACCATACATAAGGGAGATCTCTTCATACTGAGTTTGTAGAGAAGAGCATTTGAATAAATAGGAGTCACTCTTACATTTGTTTGAATATAAAGGTAAATGGTTTATACAAAGCTGAAAGTCAAAGAGTGAATTATATTAATAAAAGTAGCAGTTATAATAATCATAATATACACATATATGTATTATTTTAAATAAAATTATACTTCCATACTATAAGACCAATACCTTTGTGACTACTTAAATCGCACCTTGAAAGTATTAAGCGTGTATTTTGTATACATGAACAAGCGTTAAACAATCAGATTTTTTCCAAGTAAATTGCTGATAAAACTACATTTGTACATTTTCACAATGAGCATGCTCTTATGGTAAAGTCATTTTTCTTACCTTGATTACACACGTAAGATTATTCTACTTAGAGTCTAAGTGGGAATAAAGAGAAACTATAAGGAAGGACATGACTGCTCTTAGGTATGGTGGAGGAGAAAGTTTAGATAAAAGGGAGAGTCTAGTCAGAGGGAGAAACATCTTCGAGAATCCAGTGTGGACATGACCCTGAGCCATGCTGGAGGGACTGGGAGAAGGGGGAAGGAGCAACACTTAAGAGGGCAAAAGATAAAAATAGGACTGATAACCAACATGGCTGGATTCTTTAGAGAAAAGCCTTTGGGGGAGGGGCAGCCCAACCAATGAGCTGGAGAGTTCCTGGTAGAGGGCTGTAAGCAAGCCATGTCCTGTAACAGGTGGGGACTGAAGGATGCTGGGAGAACATGGAAGCCAGATCTACTTTGATACAAGCACCAAAGCCATTTGTCCCAGGGTATGAACTTCACAGAGTTCAAGTACCATCTGTTGATAATTTAAGGATAAAGCTTTGAAATTCTGAGGTGACCCAGCTATAGAAGTAACAAGCTCGTACTCCGGCCTTTGGGATGGTGGGCAGTCATTACAGTCAGTCTCACTTAGAACCCAAGAAAGGAAGCACCTTAATCCTCAAGTTTCTGAACAATCATTTGTTATATACACAAGAATTCACTTTAAAATAAAGTACTCAAAAGTGCATATCCAAAGACTCTCAGAGATTAAAGCATCAGAAAGCCCCAAATCATTTGCATTTTATTTGGGCATTGCATATTTTGCATGGGCAAAAATAAAGAGTGGAAGCTTGTCTTTGGATAAACCACCATGACACCGCCTATGTCAGTTAGAGGACCAGAAGGGTAGGTGGGTAGAAAGGAGACCCTGTGAAACTTCAGGAAAATCCATTGGTTTGCAGAAATCGAGCCAGTCTGATTAAGTCAAGAGGCCTGACTCTGTTAGAGACACATTTTCTTAGTGAAAAATGCTGTAACTTCAGACCTTACACATGCTCCGTGAATAGACGGCATTACTCATTATCACATTTATCAATACTTGTAAAACAATGAGGTGACAGCAAGAGGTCAGGGAAGAACTGAAATAGAATTGAAAAAAAGAGAGATGATGGTTACTTAGATCATTTAAATACATGCTTCTCCCCCACCCCCACCTCCACCCCCTTAAAGAAGCAGCAATAGCCACCAGTTCCATTCACATGTTTAGAAGCAGGTTCGAGGTGTCAGCCTCTGTTGCAAAGACAGCAGTGAGCTCAGTCTCTCCTCGCCCTCCTCCACTTCTGAATTAGAAATGACAGAGTACCCGACTGACAAAATTCTGAAATACATAACCAGGGAAGTGATAATTACTGAGTCTCATTTTTAGAAATTCATTAACAGGTGTCTCTTTAGTCATAGATAAAAGTCTTCATATATATTGAGTCGTGCTATCGCATGTACAAGTTTCCTTCAAATAATGGAATCTGAGTAATATCAGAGTACCTATTTGCCATTAGTTGGCTGTAAGATTTAATTGAGTAAAGGCATCATTTATTAATTCCAATTTGTAAGTCAGAAAAAATGTGATATTACTGTTGTTAGTTAAACCTCCTCAAAAGATCTCAGTCTGAGTTAGAAATTGGGGAAAAAGAGTGCCTCTGTGGTGTGGTGGTCTAGGCCTATATTCCCAGTACCCCAGAAATGGAGACAGACATAGTAAAAGTTCTAGGTCAATCTGGACATGAGCCTAAAACAACAAACAAAAAAATCAGCCAAACTGCAATATACTTACAAATGTAACCTTGCCTTTGGGTTTTTTTTCTAACTGAAATCAGACAGACTTATTGGTGAGAAGTGTCAAAGGATCTTAGAGTAACATCTCACTGCTTCATGTGAAGATAAGTCAGGCAATAACGCCATGACCATTTGTGAAATTTATGGGTGACAAAGCTGAAAGGAGATAGGAAGTCCAAATTCTCAAAGCAGCCATTCCTTCGTGACTATGGTTTGTCATGTTAGATATTTTGATATCCTTAAGTAATAAATTGTGATGAAGCTATAAAGGCCATGGAGCACACTGTGGTCTGAGGATCGCTGTTCTTTCTAAGCTCATCTACTGGAGTCTTGGCCCTCACTTTGTTGTTATTAGGGGATGGCACATCAATGTGATTTCATTATGAAGGCACGGACCCCAGGAGTGGGATCAGTGACCTAGAAATCCAGTGTAAGGGAGCTTGTACCATGTAAGGACTTATTAGGAGGTAGGGTAGGTGAACCAAGAAGTGGAAATCTCATCAGATACTGACACCCCTGGCACCTTTATCTGGGTATTTCCAATCTGGAGAACTGTAGGAAGTAAAATAGTGTAAAAGTTATCCGGTGGATGATTTTAAACACATTCATCTCAATAACTCAAGACAAGGCAGTGGTGTTTTTTCTTTCTTTCTTTCTTTTTTTACTATTCATGGTGCTATGTCACAATGAAACCATGCTACGTGAAAACTATGGTGTCCCCCCACAGGGCAGGGTGCTAATGAAGACCACTTTTCTCTTCCTGTTTCCTATCATAAAGACACGTGATCTTTAAAAGCAAGCAAGGAAAAAAAAGTGTCTCAAGTGACCACTTCAGTTAGTCCCCCCCACGGGGCCTATCAGTTTGACAACATGAGATTACAAATTCCATATGCCGAGTTTAAGATCTTATAGTAATTGCTTGTTGTAGTCTTTACCTTCAAACCATGAAAGCTAATTCTTCAGGACCTGAGATGGCCCCTGCTCAATGTGAAGCCATTTCTGCACGCTCCTTTCAGGAGGAAAATCAAGCAGTTCTGTTTATATACTAATATATTAAAATATTACAAAACTGCTTAAGGTATCTTAAGTCATCTTGAATATTACTAAAATATTATAAAATTAGGTTCAATATCTTTCCTGGTAATGAAAACAACCGGCCAAATGTTTTGAGAAATAAGAGCTTCATCAAATAATGGGAGACAGAAAATGGATTTCTTATTTATTTGAAGCTTAGGGCAACTCTTGGCAGAAAATTAGTTCACGTGTTTAACAAATACTTTTGAATGCTGTCTACGCTTAGGATCTGTACAGTGTTAATGAAATCATAGGAATACACAGGACTTATTTATGCAGACGTACAGTGTAGGGAGGAAACATGAATAAAACAGTCATACCAATGAACTTATATAAAATTATAATTCTGTGCAAAATTATAACGTGTTAAAAACTACAGATGGAATGGCTTAGAGTGCTACGAAAGCATAACATTAACCTAGTGAAAGAAGACCAGAGAGTGGGTACCGAGTAAACAGTCAAAATTGGGGAAGACGGACTCGTTAATGGGGGATGTATTGTGGTAAAACTAATTCTAGCTGAGGAAAAAAAATCAACATATTAGAAAAGAAAAGATAATTTTATTTATATAAAATGCTAAACAATGAATAGATGGTTGTCTGAATAGTTTTTGAGATACTAAATTGAGGCAGAAGATAAGTCAATCTCAGTTTAGCAAAATAATCTCCATTGCTGAAGTAGACTAGAAATCCTTCTATGCAGTATCATTAAAGACTTGGGAATTAAACTAGATAAGATGGATGAAGCAAAGAAGTGCAGGCTGACAGGAACCGGATGTAGATCTCTCCTGAGAGACACACCCAAAATACAGCAAATACAGAGGCGAATGCCAGCAGCAAACCACTGAACTGAGAATGGGACCCCCATTGAAGGAATCAGAGAAAGGACTGAAAGAACTTGAAGGGGCTTGAGATCCCATATGAACAACAATGCCAACCAACCAGAGCTTCCAGGGACTAAGCCACTACGCAAAGACTATACATGGACTGACCCTGGGCTCCAAATTCATAGGTAGCAATGAATAATCTAGTAGGGGCACCAGTGGAAGGGGAAGCCCTTGGTCCTGCCAAGGCTGGACCCCCAGTGAATGGGATTGTTGGGGGGAGGGTGGTAATGGGAATTGGATGGGGAGGGGAACACCCATATAGAAGGGGAAGGGGAGGGGTTAGGGGAATGTTGGCCTGGGAACTGGGAAAGGAAATAACATTTGAAATGTAAATAAGAAATACCCAATTTAATAAAGATGGAAAAAAAAGACTTGGGAATTAGAACCCTGAGAAGTACAGTATAGAATCCACCTCTATACATAGGAAATTATGTCCACATCATTGACCTGTGATTGTGATCTTAGGTTTTTTAGCACATGTGACTTTATAGATGGGGTTGAATAAAGAAGTTTTAGATAAAGATACACAATAGATTATCTCAGATTGGGTAGGCTCGATGAAATGCAGTGAGTCACATAAAGCAAAGGACAAGAGGGACTGGCATGCTGCAAAAGAGAAAGAGAATCGCCAGAGCCTGACAAATACTGAGGCAGATGCTCGCCACCAACCACTGGAGTGAGAACGGGGTCCTCAATGGAGGAGTTAGAGAAAGGACCGAGGTAACTGAGGGAGTTTGCAACCCCATAGGAAGAACAACAATATCAACCAACCAGACACCCCACAGCTCCCAGGGACAAAACCACCAACCAAAGAGTATACATGGAGCAACCCATGGCTCCATCTGCATATGTAGCAGAGGATGGCCTTGTGGGGCATCAATGGGAGGAGAAGCCCATGGTCCTGGGAAGGTTTGGTATCCTAGTGTAGGGGAATGGCAGGGCAGGAAGGTGGGAGTGAGTAAGTGGGTGGGTGGGAAGCACCCTTATGGACACAGGGTGTAGGGTGATGGGATGGGGGGTGTTCCAGAGGGGAAACCGGTAAAGGGATAACATTTGAAATATAAATGAAGAAAATATTCAATAAAAGAAAAAAGTAATAGCGACAATCTGGGGGTTGCTGTGGGCCATCTGAAGTCAAAAGAGGAAAAGCAGTTGTTTCTCCGGAGGCAGTCGTGAGGCAGCTGAGGCCAGTATGCCTGACGTTTGACTTCTGATACCGGACTCTAAAAAGACAATTGCATGGCTTAACATTTGTGATAATTTGATATACTAGTAAAGGAAAATTAAGATTCAGTGGGGACAATTAAAGTCAGTGGTTAAAAACCAATGCGAAGATCAGCTTTCTGGTAAGATGCTAGGAGAACGGTTTAGTACAAAAGTCATTAGGCTGCAATGTGAAGAGAGTGGGTTCACAGAAGCCAGAAGGAAAATATAGATGTTGAAAGACATGGCTGGAATTCTTGTTCTATCCTGGAGAGAATGGAAGTTGAAACTGAAGGGGCTGATAAGTTAGAGAAAGGTGAGAGCTGGGAGTGACCACTCCATGTTTTGTGTCCATGGAGAATGAGGTTTCTGGGTAAGAAGGATCATTTTTCATGCGAAATCGCCCAATAGGGTTTGAATTGAAGTGACAGCCGTTGATGTTGTATGGATGCAATCTCTGTTCATCTTGCTGAGTACATATATATTCTTTTATGCTTCAGTATACTGTGTGTGATGCTGTGCTGCATTTTCTGAGATACATTGTACTGGCTGGTTTTGTGTGTCAACTTGACACAAGCTGGAGTTATCTCAGAGAAAAGAGACCCAGTTGAGGAAACGCCTCCATGAGACCCAGCTGTAAGGCATTTTCTCAACTAGTGATCAAGAGGGGAGGACCCAGGCCATTGTGGGTGGTGCTGTCCCTGAGCTGGTGGCCCTGGGTTCTATAAGAGACTAAGCTGAGAAGCCCGGGGAAGCAAGCCAGTAAGTAACATCCCTCCATGGCCTCCATCAGCTTCCTTACCTGCTTGAGTTCCAGTCCTGATTTTCTTTGGTGATGAACAGCAATGTGGAAAGTGTAAGCTGAATAATCCCTTTCCTCACCAACTTTCTTCTTGGTCATGATGTTTTGTGCAGGAATAGAAACCCTGACTAAGACATACAAACTTTGAACTTTTGAGTTAAAATGCAAAAGCTAATATTTCTTAGTTAGCTTTCTTGAGTTTGAGAAAGTTCTAGCAGATGAGGCAGAGGAGAGATGACCATGCAGTGTAGGAGCTCAGAGAACATGGCAGGAAGGGTTAGAGAGGGCTGCTCCCTCCTCTCCCCTTTGCTGTATCCTGGGATTCTCTTCCAGGTGGAAGAGAATGGTAGCTTTGTTGGTTTTGTTTGTTCTTCTTTTTCTTTTTTTTCTACTGTGGAATGCTGGGATGTTCAGTTAATCAGAGGTGTCCCATCCTTCATTGCCCTCACCCACCTCTCTCCAGAAGTATTTCTTACCAATGTCATTCCTGTAAAAATGCCATCAGTTGAATTTGGTGCCAGTCTATGATATTGACCCATAGACTCTTTCTGAGGATGGTGACTGTGCTGATGGTTGTGTCTTACTTTCAAAAAACACCCACAACAATCAACTTATAAAGGGAAATGATGTGTGTTACCTTATGTTTTCTGAGGTTTTCATTTACAGTTGCTCATCTCTATTGACTTCAGGCCTTTGTAAAGCAGTATACCAAAGAAGGGAGTGTTCATTGCAAGGCAATTCCTCACCTTATTGTGTCTAGGAATAAAACAGAAAGCCAGAGCCAGGATCACAGTATTCCCTTTGTGTTGGCTAGTTTTATGTCAACTAGACACAAGCTTCAGTCATCCAAAGGGAAGGAACATTGATTTAGAAAATGCCCTCATAAAATTGGATGGGTGGCAAGACTAAATTGGTGATTGGTGTTGGAAGGTCCAGCCCACTTCGTTTTGTACCACCTTGGAATGGTGTACTTGATTTCTATAAAAAGGAAAACTGATTAAGTCATGTGGGGCAACCCAGTAAGCAGCACCCCTCCATGGCCTCTGCATCAGCTCCTGCCTTCAGGTTCCTGCCTGGTTTGAGTGCCTGCCTTCACTTCCCTCAAAGAATTGTGACTCAGGATACGTAAATCAAAAAAAAAAAAAAAACATTTTCTCCCAAACTGTTTTTTGTCATGGTGGTTTTCATCCTACAAGAGCACACATTCCTCTTGACCTGACTTCCTTATACAAGATGTTTCCTCTTAAAACACCCACTCTCTCTCAGATGCACCATGGACTGGCCATTAACCTTTTATCTGTAACTCTTTATGGGACATCTCAGATCCAAGCCACAGCAAGATACATTCTGGAGTCAAACACATTGTGAGTACTTCTTCCTTCTCCCACTGGGATTTGTTTATTAAATTTCAATTTTTTATTCTCTTATTTGGTAACCGTGGCTGACTGAGGCTTTCTGTATTTTTTTTCTTTATCATTTTGTTAAATTCTGTGGAAAGGAAATTAAATATCACTTACCATCTTAACCTGAAAGCTTACAAACAGTATTTTACTAGTTACTTCCATCCATTATTTAGTATAGACAGTCATTCTAAAATTATATTTCAGAACAGGATTAATTATTTTATGAGATTACATTTATTATTACCACTGTTAGAACTAACTTGTGCTTTTAATTTCTCTAAAGTGCCTTGATCATGTAGTGGTAGAAACAATAAACATCAAATATAAATACGCCCATGTGCTTGGCAAGTAATTTATAAATATTTTACATGCACCTGCTACCATATGTATTTCCATATAGATAATACATAGTCAGTCTAGCTCTGCAAATAAAAGTGCTGATCACACAAAGTTGTAATTCCTAGGTGTTATATGTCTCTTCTCTCTAGGTTTATTTCCCTCTGCATCTTTTCCTGTAATTATTTCCTTAACTCATGGCTGTCAGTTCAACTTTAAGGCCAAAGCAGAGAAAATGTGGCATTTGAATTTATGCCAGAGCAATTTTTCCTGCCTTGGAGAAAGATAATATTTCCAAAGGCATATTCTAGTATTTATTAATCTGCTGCTTTAAAGTAGAAATGATTGTCTATTCTTTGCTAAACTTCATGTAAGCATATGCAAAATAAAGAACAAAACAAAAAACCCTATAATCATAACATAACACGAAAAAGAAATACCCAAGAGAATTAGTTCATGTGCCAATGGACAACTCACATTTCATTCAGTATGGCATTGCCATATAATTTTATTTTCATTTATACACTTTTGTCATATATGGATGTTTCTATAAAAATTCAATCAGACTCATAACAGAATCTTGGACAGAGCCGTGAGATATAACTGTGCCTTATGCACACATTCACGTTCTTGTGCACATACACACATGTTCGCACACACAGCAAGTTAGACTTCTTATAGTAGGGGAATACAAACATCGATCTAGAAAATTATGCAATCCCAGAGGATCAAGGAGGGGAGATGATTAGATGCCAGCATGGCTTTTATATCTATGACTATTGGCTCATTATTCTATATTTCTTGAGCATAAAACTATTTCTTTTTTTGTAATATGTCATAGCTACAGTTACATAAAAAGACCTTTTATCATAATATATTAATAATAAAAAATTTCATTTATTTTTGTTGTTACAAGATAAGAAGACTTACAGCCAGTTAGGTTCATGTAATTAAATTTTTAAATCACACCAACAAGCACCAAATTGATACTATGAGTAAACTATTAAAAGTATTCTAATTTTATTTTAACCTATAATAGTATCTGGAATTATTGAAAAGCCCAAATAACTTCTAGGCACAAATTTCAACCTATGGCATATCCCTAATGAAATATCAATATAGAATCCATAGGTACTTTCAGATATATATTAGCTTGGGCTGAGGGATTTGATTTCTAGATATGGAGACTGAAAACTATTTGAATTAAAATGAATCTGATAATCCTCATTCTTTATTTGCTGTCTTGGCTGAGTCCTTTTCTTTGGGGATCTGAAGGTATTAATACTATTTAAATGATTCTGTGCAAAAATAGATGGAATTTAGTACATTTCTTCTTTTATATTTCACTGTTCCAATACTAATCATGGTCAGAGCTGATTTGTCTGAATACCCGAGTCTTGTTGGAAATAGAAATATTAGTTCAAATAATGTGTGCATATGGCTTTCCCACATTTTATGTGTAATATAGTATAATCTTTGTCAGTCACAGTCAATACCTTTGAAATATCTCTGAGTACTTTCTGCACCATCAAGTCGCTTATGTTTATTTTGCCAGTATTCTCTAGGAAATGCTTTGGGCACTGCATTCTCTTTAGACGATTAATCTGACCTTCTGACATCCTCTGCTTCATAAGGCCACAGAGAAGTCAGTACTGAAAAAGGGCCATTGGCTATTTCCATTCTATGCCACACCCAAAAGCTGTGGATATCTTAGCCTTACTCTCCAAGTTTTAGTTTTGTCCATTAATTCTGAGTAGCCAAGGAGTAAATTCATATAATTTGCACAGGCAAATGAAGTACTTGTTGAAAGATGACCAACTTTATCATCTATTGAGACAAGAGTTGAAATATTTGAATTCCAAGGAATGAAGCACGTTGTTTGCTTACATCTACTGGTTAGACAATAAAGCTTCTTATAGAATTGACATATGTAGTATTAACAGCGGGGGGAGGGGAGCCGTGTCCACTCCACCACAGGGATCAGGCAGCTTACTCCACACCCGCAGGGTGGGTGTTGGGCTGTGGGGAGCCATGGGACACTGAAGCTCAGGAGCTGGCTCAGGGGTCCCTAGGCCTTCAATAGGCATTCAGGCGCTGTGCGGATGCTGTGGAGGAGCTGAGAATGGAGTGTGGTCCTGCAGGCTGGATCTAGCCCTCGGAGGCAAAGAGGGGAAGGACATGGATGAGTAAAACCATACATCTGCACAATGGAGTACTACTCAGCTATAAAAAACGACTTCATGAAATTCATAGGCAAATGGATGGAACTAGAAAATATCATCCTGAGTGAGGTAACCCAATCCCAAAAAAACACTGATAAGTAGATATAGCCCAAAAGCTCAAATTACCCAAGATACAATCCACAGACCACATGAAGTCCAAGAAGATGGATGACCAAAGTGCGGATACTTCATTTCTTCTTAAAAGGGGGAACAAAAATATTCATAGGAGGAGATATGGAGACAAAGTTTGGAGCAAAGACTGAAGAAAAGGCCATCCAGAGACTGCCCCACCTGGGGAAACAGTCCATATGCATACAGCCACCAAACCCAGACAATATTGCTGTTGCCAAGAAGTGTATGCTGACAGGAGCCTGATATAGCTGTCTCCTGAGAGGCTCTGCAGAGCATGACAAATACAGAAGTGGATGCTCACAGCCAATCATTGAATTGAGAATGGGGTCCCCATTAGAGGAGTTAGAGAAAGGATTGAAGGAGATGAAGGGGTTTGCAATCCATAAGCACAACAATACCAACCAACCAGGGTTCTCAGGGACTAAACCACTACCCAAAGACTACACATGGGCAGACTCATGGCTCCAGCTGGATACGTAGCAGAGGATGGCCTTGTTGGGCACCAATGGGAGGAGAAACCCTTGGTCCTGCCAATGTTGGAACCCAACCCCCGGTATAGGGAAATGTCAGGGTGGGGAGGTGGGAAGGGTGGATGGTTGGGGGTGATACCCTCATAGAAGAAGTGGGAGGGGGAAAGAGTAGGGGGGTTATGGATGGGAAACTGGGACAGGGGATAACATTTGAAATGTAAATAAAAATATCCAATCCAAAAAAAAAAGCATACCCCCCCTTCTCAGAGTGGGCCTGAGATTAAACAGCTTTGGCAGGAAGGAGTGGCTTGGAAAGAAAGTTGTTTGGCTAAGCCTCCAGGCCTTTAGGTACCTCGTTATAATGGAGATCTGTCTTGAGTCTACTGACCTGTGGTCATGCCCTCTTCCTGAAGGGAAGAGAAGGGGCTTGGGACGTTGCCCTTAGGTGACTGGTGGTCACAAATCTATGGAAAGCTGTGGGTTAGTGACTGGCCTGGTTTCCTGGGAGTCTGGCAAAGCTTCTATCGTCTTTTTCAGGGTCTCCGGAGTTCAAATCTCCTCAACCCAGGAACCAGGGTTTCTTTCACTCTCCCACAGGTATAGTGATTGCGCAGTCGATATCACCACTTTATGTGCTGTCTGTTTTTAAAAGAGAGAGACAGTGATTATGAGAACAAACGATAGTTTTGCATTTTCAGTTATAGTCATCAAAACAGGCTACCACCCTGGCTAAAGTTCATTGGTCATCTATGTGATTGGATAGGTTCATTATTTTAGGAATAGGCTGCTTGAACCACCTTCTGCACTTCAACATTGCTACACAGCTTACAAACAAGTCTTCTGTTCACCTACTTGTCACTATAATATAGATAAGCTAAGATTCAGCGTAGTCATATTATTGATGGAATTTTACACATGCAAACATTCTTACGGCACAGTCTTAATAACGTGATGTATTTCTAGCATCCTGTAAAAGTTACCTATTTTGTAATCCTATTAATCGTCAGAAAACAGTAGGTCATCATGGGTTTAGGCTAACTTTGCTTGAAATCAAACCAAGTTGAAAGATCATTGGAAAACTACAAAATCATAAGCAGAAGAGAAAAGTTCATGGTGATGAATGATTTCCCCTAACCTAGTGATCATTCTTTACGCTTTGTCCCTCCTACTGCATGAAGACACAAAGCCCTTATGTCTTGGCCCTCAGTAGACTAAATCTTTCCAAGAGTGAGTTTGCAAGCAGCTGAAATCATAGCCATGGTCATAGCTCAACATTGTACTTTGTAGGGTGAGTTTGAGAAGTTCAAATTATTTACCACCTCTTCCTCTACCCATGCAAAGTTCCATGAGTGTTTATATGAATATGAAAATCTGCTAGGAGAATATATAAGTGATTAGTTCTCTCTGGTGGTTAGTGACACCTATATACTCTTGTTAGGACAGAAGCCCCACAAACCAAGCAAAACACCTCAATTGTATTTTCTTTAGAAATGATTAGCTCATTGGAGCAACAGACTTTGCTTCTATTTACCTCCTCTGGGCTGAATCGTCAGCATTAACACATTCTTAAAAGTTTCTCTGAAAAGGTCATGAATAACCACGATGTTTAAGTCATTCTCAAGTTGCATTCCTCATAATTGATAAATTATTGCATTTATTTTCTACTCACATGTACTTAGTCTTTCTGAGTAAATATACATTTTTTGAGAACTGAATCCTTTACTATATAATCTATGATTTTAACTCTCCTTGAGAACAATTATCGTTTCAACTTCCAGAGAACTTTTACTTATTTGATGGCTATTTAATATTCCCAGGATAATCACAGGTACCTATGACAAACACCCTATTATATATCACTCCAAGAGAGAAACTGCTGTTCATAGCACATTCCAAGATGCTAGTTATATATAATTATATTTATTTACTACAACTTTCTTCTTTCTAAAGTGCCTTCCTTGAACCAATATTGAACCCAACAAAGTGTTCTGAGCCATGTAAAACAATTTACACATTTATGTCGTTGTAATCATACTCGGCATAATAAGTTTGGCACCATTTTGTGCTACAGAACCTATATAGCTATTTATGGGAAATCAAGTATGAAGGATGATGTTTTCTTTTGGAAAGCAAATGATCAGAATTAAATGCTCCCAAGACAGAATAGTTTGGGTCAGCTGTGTAACAACTGGAGTAGCATTGCCAGGGTGTTCAAGACATGTTTCTGAAAGTTGTTTTTAATACTTGTTAAGCTTGACAGTACTTAGATATCTGTAAGAATGCAAACAGCTAGTCTTCACCCAACCCAGGCCTATAATGGTCAAGAGAAATGTATATAAAATAGAATGATGTCCCAATTATTTAAATATATCCAGATGATTTTATATTTAGATACACACATAATTACTAATGTGTTAAAAAGGGATGCTATCACTGTAGAGGTAATATCAATCATTGTCATGGTAGGAATCATTATGATTACAAGTTCCATATATGTTAAAGACAGAGAAAGTCTTCGTAGATGAAATATTCGAATGATTGAAGTTTCCTATGTACTCATGTCATTGGCAGTGGGAAAATTAAACCAGACATAATGTTGACACAAAGAAACCACTAATGTCTCTCTCTGTTTTTAAGCATATATTACTGTCCCAGATAAAGATATTGGTACTTAATCTCCTAAGAGATCAATTCTCTAGGCAAAGCATTCTCTTACCATTTGGGAAACAGAGAGGTAGACTCAAAGGGCAATGTTGATCACCTTTTCAGCTCGTCAGTAGACACAGAGGAGGTGCATTTTAGAGGAGGCACTGATAAATAATGAAGATAGAAAGCGCCCACTGTTGGCAGAAAGCAAGTGGTTGAATGGAGAAAGTTTCCAGGGGAAGATAGGAAGAAATGGACATTAGCTGGGAGAGAAAGGTAAGCAGCTTTGTTTTGTGGAAGCTGGAGTGCAGGGGCACATGTTTGAGATCGGTCAGTTCAGTGCAGCTTATGTTGGGAAAGACAGAAGACTGTGGCCCTCCTCCAGGGCAGACCTAAGGAGTGTTTATACAGGCTAGATTTTGTGGGCAAGACATGGGAAAAGGATGGGGTCTGAGACAGAGATTTGTCGTATTAAGTAATAAGCAAAAGAAGGATTTGCTGTTGTTGTTTTCATGTCTTTATCCTTTCTTTTTATACTTTTAAAAGTATATCTTGTGCAAAGATTTAACCTAATTTTTAAAGAGTTAATACATGCCTTTTGCACTGCACTCAAGGCAGAAAAATCTAAGTAATAAAAAAATGTCCTTCTTTCATGCCGTGCCATCTCCATTCCCTGCTTCTTTCTTTCCCTTCATGAAAACCAAGCTTGCTGCTCCCAGAGCTTTTTACATTGTCTCAGAGCCATTCCACGCATTTGTGATTATACATGCTTGCGAAGACTTTTAAAAATAACTTGTGTTGAGACTTTGCCTATATACTCGACAAGTTAATTAGCATGCTAGCTGCACTAGATTAAAAATCCCATTAATTAATTTGATGGGTCATTTGATTGTGTAGCTCTAAAAGAAAATGCAGGCCTTCTTTTGGAAACAACAGTGAACTCACTTCAGATATTCCCATGAACAATCTCCTTTGGGAGATAAAAAGTATTATTAAAGTACCTTATTGCTACTGTTTTGAGTGTGTCTGAAGACCATTCATCTGGGTCTATGCAGAATCCGTTTTAATCACCAAAAATGTTCTTTTAACCTAGTAAAAATTTTGCTTATGTAAGAGCATACTGATGGGTAAAAATCTAGCTTGCTTAAAGAATGGAAAGGACTATAGTAATATTGCTTAATTTTTTTAGAAATCACAGAAAAATGTCTTAATCCTTTGTTCAGTTGTGAGTTGTGGGTACCCTGTACAGCAAAACATCCCGGTTTCTACTTTCTGCTGGTGTACGCTGCAGTAAAAGAGTTACCTCAGTAATTCCTGGAAGAACAGAATATATGGTGCTTTCATAAATAAATATTAGTGCATTAGTCTTCTTCCAGCCAAAGCCAGATTTTTCTGGCTCTGTATTTCCCTAGGTGGCCAGGAGAGCACAATCCCTGATATAAAATCTTGGCTGCCTCAGATACATATCTGATCAGAAATACCATTCTCATTTGCGTAATGTTCCTGTGTTTCTGTTGGTAAAATATGAAATAGTGGTTATCTAATAGGCATAATAAAATAACCTCACATATGACTGTAGCCACGAGGTTGTAATTTGTGGTTGTGTTTTGCTTGTAAGGAACTCTTTCTTAATATACACTTGCTCAAGAATTAGGCCTTGAAAAGCATACAAATTTGGAGTAAAAACAATGATTATGCCATCCTCAAATTCAAATGTTTCTTAACATGATTTGTTGTCCTAAATGTTTAGAATTTCATTTCAAGAATTAAAAAGACAATAAATTTTAAAAACATTATGTACAACATTGCTGAATTATAATTTTCCACCAATAAGGAGCTAGCTACTGTACACTGAAATGTAATAACTATCTTATATTTCAAGTAGGATTGCTGCTGTTCATGGACAACCCTAGTATATTCGTGTTATTTTACAAAATAAGTGTTTTTATTATGTCGATCCTAAAACCATATTAATGAACTCTGTATACTATTCTGAATTAATAATATGCCCTGCAGAAGTCCTCTAAAATAAAAGTTTATATCAGTTTTGTCCAGTGTCTTAAGGGTTGAGAATATCCTCAATAAATATTTTAAATGAATAAATAGAACATTAACTATAAGCTATGCATAAGCATTTATTTTGCATTTTAACATTGATTTTCTCTTTGTTCATTGGAACTAAAAACCACATGACATAAGAGTAAAAGAAGATTTTTTTTTTTACTAGTTTGACTAGCGCAATCCATTCCAGCCGCATGAAGCAGAGTATAAACAAATATTTACAGATTAGTGGTGTCCCTTTCCCTGTGCCTCATTTCCCTCGTGGAAAGTGACTATAAATATAGGAAAGCTGTGGTTTTTAATGAACAATAACAACAATAATGTATTATTTAAAGAAATAAAGAAACAGGAAGGCTAAGGAGCCAGAGTCTGTCATAGAAGCTGAGAGAGAAAGATTGGTGCTCCGAGAGTCTTGTTTATGGTAATGAGATTACCATTAATAGGCCTGTTAATACAGAGTGCCCCGCAGTACCATGCACAGTTTATCATAAGCTAATGAAAGAGGTGCTTTAATTAGGAAGATAACAAGTTGTTCAGAGGGAGAGGGAAAAGGGAAAGAGTCCAAATCACCATAGCTATACACACAGGGGGATGACTGCCAAATGAGAGGAGGGCTAGCAAGAAAGGACAGAGCCAACCAACTGCACCACCTTGCAAGGACTAGAAACAGGAGAAATGACAGCATCCGTTGGGAGAACGGGCGCCCCCAGAGTGTTAAAACATCACAGGGCTGCCTCGTCCTCCACCATAAGATGATTTAACAGTAAGCCAACTAGGATTCTTATTTGTCAGAAGAATATCAGATTATCACAAATTTGAGAATAAATCACTGAAATAATCTTGCATTTATTGTCCCCACTATTGCTTTAATCTTGAAATCTGTAATAGTTTCTTGACATGCCTTGCAGAATCAATGGTCTATTATTTGAAAGAGGAGAAAAGGAGCGGCCCAGCTCCAAGAAGAGCTTGCCAAATGCTTGACTATGAGGACACTGATTACCAGTAAGAACCAAGCTCGTGGGGGATGAATAGATAGAAAATGGGATGTAAATATTGCATCTGACTAGAAATCAATGATGCTGCATATCTCGCAGGGCTCTTTTCTTTTTCATTATGTCATTATTCATGTTTTCTTCTCCTGGTGACCCAGAGACACTATTTAATATGAGAAGATGATGCCACACACAGGCAAGATGCCGATAAAAGAAATTTCTATTTTGTAAGAGAGGCATTGATTTTCACCTACACGTGGTTGATTCCTTTTTCCTTCTGTGAGGCAAAAAGTCCTCACCAAAATTAATAGTGAATCTCTAGAATTAGCTTGGATGAGGACAACTCGGCTGATGCTACAGAATGTAACTGACAGCCGGGTATCTCTTCCCTGAAAGAAGTTGAAAGATTTACAAGTTTTTCATCCATTTAATTTTTCCCTATTGAAATTAAGTATAAAAATTAAGTCTTATTTATGCATCTTTATTTCATCCAGTTGTATAGGACTTAAAAGGTTTTGTATGACTGTTAGGTTAAGTATTTTATTGTCATTTAATAAGAAAGTAAAAAGTATTTCTGCTACAGACACTTTAGTACATCTTAGACTAAGTCACCATTTTACTTTGTGTCAATGATCTCCATAGAGCCATTATAAGGGGTCTCTGGTCCCAGATAAAGACAGGAGTGGAGTCTGTACAGTTGTTACAGCTTCAAGCATAGAGGGAAGAAGTCTGGCAAGTGGATGGTGTCCTTGAAGGGAACATTAGGACCCTGGTTCATCCCTGTTCCCACCCTGCTTTCCTGCAGCTATGAAGCAGTGGCTCCTCTCCCTATCCTTCTGACATAGTGTCACTACAAGCCCTAAGTGACACAGGGTCCATTGACCAAGGACTGAAACTCTGCCCTTTGGAAGAAGGTTATGTTGAAAGAAAGGTTATGTTGAAAATAGAATATTTGCTTAGTAATTTCAGACTCTGTTTTGAATCCTCCTTAATTTCTAGGGCTATGAATCCCCACCTCTCCTAAAAATAATTTTATTTACTGCTGTGAAATTTTTCTACAGTGTATTCACATTGTACTCACTCTGAACTCCTCCTCCTAACTCAACCAGACTCACCCCCTACCTCCCTACTCCTCACAAATTCATTCTTCATGTACTCCCCCCTTTTTTTCATTATAACCCATGGACCCAAAATTTTACTACTATTGTATTTCTGGGTGTGGTGCTATCCACTGGAGAATATTTGGTCTACCGGCGGCCACACCCACAAAGAAAATTGACTCTACTCTAGAAGACATCAACAGTCCATAGCTCCTCAGCGAGGGGTGAAGCTAGTGAGACCTTTCCCCCACTCCATGCTGGAATGATGACTGGCTTGATCTTGCACAGGCCTTGTGCAGGCAACCGTGGCTGCTGTGAGTTCATGAATGGAAACAGATTTTTTAAATTTTACATTTTTTTGTTTTCTCTAGTGTTTTACTTAAGTTCTTACATGTGTGCATGTGGTATGTGTGCACATGCATGTTCATGCATGCACATGTGCATGCATTTGTGTGTGTGTGTGTGTGTGTGTGTGTGTGTGTGTGTGTGCATTTATATGTTTGTGGGTATATGCCACGGCACTTATGTAAGAGGACAACTTGATTAAATACCATCTTTTTCCACATTTACCAGGATTCTGGGAATTAAATGCAACTTACCAGGCTTGCTTAGGAAGCACCTTTTACCAGCTATGCCATCCCATTTCCCTTCTACCGTATTTTTGAGATAGGACCTCTCGCCAGAGTTGGCCATTTCAGCTAGATAGATTGGCAAGCAATTTCTCAGGTTCCTCTTGTATCTGCCATGCTGCTCTAACCTATGAAAGAGGGGTTACAGATGAAATAATCTTTGTCTCACCTGTAAAATGGACCACTTTTCCTTTATCTTTAGATTTTATTTGCCTTCCTTTCAACAGCCCAGAGATGTACTTGATGTTAGAACATTCTCAGTATTTCCCTCACCATTGTGGCTCCCTTTAACTTCTCTACTTTCTTTCTTTTCTTTTTTTTTATTGGATATTCTTTATTTACATTTCAAATGTTATCCCCTTTCCTGGTTTCCCATCCATAAACCTCCCTATCCCATCCCCTCCCCCTTCTTCTATGAGGGTCTTCCCCCATCCACCCACCCACCCCTTCTTGCCTTCCTACCCTGACATTCCCCCACACTGGGACATTGAGCCTTGGCAGGACCAAGAGCTTCTCCTCCCTCTGCTGCCCAACAAGGCCATCCTCTGCTACATATGCGGCTGGAGCCATGGGTCTGTCCATGTGTACTCTCTGAATGGTGGTTTAGTTCCTGGGAGCTCTGCTTCAAACCCTTCAGGTCCTTCAATCCTTTCTCTACTCCAGTGTGGACCCCGTTCTCAGTTCAATAGTTGACTGCTAGCTACTTTCTAATTTCTCCTCCTCTTCTAAATAGCCTTTGAGCATTGTGTGTATTCACTGTCTCTAGTTCTGTTTCACTCATGCCTTAACCATTTGAGTTTAGCTTCGGTTCTTGCTACCCATAGAAACTGTGTTTGCCAAAGCGAGCACATTTGCTTGCTACTAAATTAACTCTTCCCTTTTTTTATTCCCTTTGTTAACTTTCTGTTTTGCTAAGTGACACCACACTCTTTATTTTTGTTGTTAGCCCAATTGACATTGCAATCAGATTCCTCTAGAAAACTCTGAAATTTTAATATTTCTCAGAGTCCTATTTTAGAGGTTTTTATTGAAGTGTTCATATCTTCTGTAGACTCTCACTCACATTTCTTATCGTAGAATGAATAATCCTCTGTCTAAATGTTGACCACCCATGAATTCAACATTCTGTGGATGATTGTCTCCTCAATGAAATCTTTTCTCCTACAAGATATTTCTAAGCTATCCAGTGGGTCTGTCAAAGTCAGAAGTCCACAAATGCGGTTCTGTTTTCTACCAACTTCTTGCCTTCATCACCAGGCATCTGAGTATACTATACACTTGATTGCCTCCTGCTGCAAATTTAGGATGCTTGCCTATGGTGTCATTCACCCTTCAGACTTCTGTCCACTCCATTTGTCCATTCACATTATCTTTAACAGCTAGGAATTTCTGGTTTTATATTGAGATCTCTTTTCAATTTATTGTCCACACTCCAGTGATTTTTTTCTAGATAAAAAATTTGTAGATAATAAAATTATGTTTGTGTTGTTACTAGACTTAAAGTTATTCAACAGCTTTTCATTGTATGGAGGGTAAAGACCAAACTTACACCATCCTTCTTCCTTCTTTCAGACTCTCTTGGTCTTTTTTTGTTTCTTATTTGTTTTGCCATTTTTTTCTGCTCCAATCACACTATATTTCATTTACGTAGTCAAATATCTTCTCTTATCTAATTCATCACTCTCTTCTTCAGTTCCACCGTTCAAGCCTTCGAAAAGGCTTGCATTGTCTTCATGTTCCCAACCTCCTCCTGCTTCCTCTCACCTCTCCATGTCTTTCCTAGTTAAATCGTATACCATTCAGGCTCAGATATAACTTCTACTGGGGAACTTTTCTTGGCATAATAGAACTGGATTGCAGATTCTTTTTCTGCTTCTAAAGCAATTAATATTTCATTTACATAATACGTGTCACATCCTATTGTTCTTTTCTATTTTTGCCTTTTTATCCCCTATTAGACTGTCAGCTCCACTGGGGCAAGAATAGTTTGTTTGTTTTGACTATAATGTTCTTGGCACATAGTGAGTTCTAGTAATTATTCAACACTTGAATTCAGAAAGAAAGGAATAGGATGATGCAGGCAGAATCAAGTTGGTAGAGGCCAGATTGAAAGAAGATCCATAGTACATATAAAAATCAAGGTCAATGGCATAAGAAATTAGAGTCAGAAAGACTTTACACATACCTTATACAGGCCTAGACAGAAAATTTCAGACAAAGTTCTTGTGTGCACTCTTGAACACATTTTCCATTTGTCCTGACCTGTTTAAAGTTGAGATACATGCTTCTTCAACTGATCATCACAATGTCAAGGTACATTGTTTGCTGCTCTTTTGTTTTTTATTTCTGACATTTCTATGAACTAAGTATAATCATCAAACACTGGTCAATCTAGGCTAGCTAGCCACCTAGGCATGATGCTTGACTTTTGAAAACCCATACTCCATCAAATGCAAAGTCCTCATATCTAATTCAGATAACATGAAATAACCACGTTAACATCTAACTAAAATATTAGTTCATACATGCAACTGCATTATTCCACGTGTCTACTCCTTCAAGTGCTTTGATCCTGTTTGAAATGTCACGCAATTCACATGGAGCTACCCAGAACCCTAGGAGTTACATTCTTTTATCGTGTAGCCCATTATGCATATGCTAGAACAATCTACAATTCTTCTTGAGTCCAACTGGTGTGGATCCTGTCAGACCAAAAATGCAGAAGATATAAACTCCAGTTCAGATTCTAGCATTGATATCCACAATACTGCTAAATTCCTAGCAGGACTTAGAGCAACAGCTTACATTGTCATTGATAATGCTCGAGGGTTTCCAAACATTAAACTTTGAATTATCTGTTAAAGAAGAACACAACCAACAGAATAAAAACACAACAGATAGGATGGAAGAGAATTTTTGAAAATTTGCTCTATATACAGAAGTCCTATAACTAACAACACAAATAGATTACCTGATTTAAATAAGGAAAAAGATTTCATTTTTTTCAAAGGGTATACCAAAGCATCTCCGAAATACATGAAAATTTCTAGAAAAGGGTAAGCCAACATCACAAGGAATTGTCAGTTTATACCTGTCGGGCTGGCCACTGCTAAGTAGCCAAATAAAATTAACAAATATTGATGATGTTCTATAAATCTATTTTCATTACTATAACAAAACACCAAAGACAGTTTGCTTATTTAAAAAGTAGTAATACTAGTTTAGCACATCTTTTAGTGCTCAAAATGAAAGCAGGACAGTGTCCGTTCTAGCAAGGGTTCCAGCTGCACATTGTGAATCATATGGCAGTGAGAATTACATCTCAATCCAGAAGACAGAAAGAAATCAGAGATTAAGCCTGGGCTTCCATAACTTACTTTTATGAGAAGTCACTCAGAGAAGCCAGAATTGTTTTTTGACATCATTGGTATCAATGATGTGAGGACCTCTGGGTAGCCACATCTTTAAGAACGCCATCTCCAAAGATCACCACCCTAGTATAAGCCACTGTGAGCAGAAGTGAACGGTACCCAAAGCACAAGTTAAAGAGGTGAGCGTTCTGCCTTGCTGGTGAGAACATGAAATGAAATAACAGCTATGGAAAAGCGTGGAGTAAGACTCAAAACATGGCCCAGAAATTCCAGTTCTTGATGATGTGTATACAAACACAAAGGGCCCAGAGACTCAAAGAACTCTTAGTCCACTTATGTTCATAACGGCATTGTTCGATAACGTGAAAAACACCAAGGATCTGTCAGTGTGTAGAGATAAACACCTTATAGCCTGAAAGCCTCTTACCTGACTCTATCACATACTGCGAAGTGGGTGAACCTCAAGGATATTGTGCTAAGAGAAAGAAGCTGGTCAGAGGGAGAAAAAAAAAAAAACACCTAGAGATCCTACTAATTTGATGAACATAGTCCTCAAATTTACACATTTTTTATTGGATATTTTCTTTATTTGCATTTCAAATGTTATCCCCTTTCCTGGTTTCCCCTCTGGAAACCTCCTATCCCATCCCCCATCCTCCTGCTTCTATGAGAGTGCTCCCTCACCCACCAATTCCCTCCCACCTCCCTGCCCCTGGCATTCCCCTACACTGGGGCATCCAGCCTTCACAGAACCAAGGGCCTCTCCTCCCATTGAGGCCCGACAAGGCCTGTCCTCTGCTACATATGCAGCTGGAGCCATGGGTTGCTCCATGTGTACTCTTTGCATGGTGGTTTAGTCCCTGGGAACTCTAGGGTGTCCGGTTGGTTGAAATTATGATTACAATACAAAACATGGTGTCTCTCCTATGGAACATTCCTCAAATCTAATTAAAGAGTAGTTGGTTATGTCTGTAATTGTCATACCACTTTTGTGTCAACAGGCACACCTACAAATTGAAGTTTGTAAATTCACATTTAAGTTAGACTATTGATAGTTATTCTCTTTCAGCTAGTCACCAGTTTTTTCAAGATTAACTTCAGCTTGACTAATCAATTTCTTGCAGTCAAGTTGGTGGTTTAGTCCCTTGGAGCTCTGCGGGTACTGGTTGGTTGATATTGTTGTTCTTCCTACGGGGTTGCTACTTTAGTCCCTTTCCTCCACTGGGACCCCATTCTTATTCCAGTGGTTGGCTGCAAGCATCTGCCTCTGTATTTGTCAGGCTCTGGCAGAGCCTCTCAGGAGACATCCATATCAGGTTCCTGTCAGCAAGCACTTCTTGGCATCCACAATAGTGTCTGGGTTCGGTGACTGTATGTGGGATGGATCCCCATGTGTGGCAGTTTCTGAGTGGCCTTTCCTTCAGTCTCTGCTCTACACTTTATCTCTATGTTTCCTCTTATGAGTATTTTGTTTCCCCCTTCAAAGAAGGACTGAAGCATTCACACTTTGGTCTTACATTTTCTTGAGCTTCATGTGGTCTGTAAATTGTATCTTGAATATTACAAGTTTTTGGGCTAATACGCCCTTATCAATGAATGCAAATCATGTGTGTTCTTTTGTGATTGGATTATCTCACTCAGCATGGTATTTTCTAGTTCCATTCATTTGCCTATAAATTTCACGAAGTCATTGTTTTTGATAGCTGAGTAGTACTTCATTGTGTGGATGTACCACATTTTCTGTATCCATTCCTTTGTTGAGGAACATCTGGGTTCTTTCCAGCTTCTGGCTATTATAAATAAGGCTGCTATGAATATAGGAGTTGCCAAGGATTGAGAAGGACACAAAGGGAGGGTAGTTAATGAATGTCAAATTTTATTCTACAAGTCATCATGCTGTTTGTTAATTGGCTTTGAAACTATGCAAATGTTCATAATATACCAAAATTTACACAGATAAATGGTTATAAAGATAAATCATTGTTGTTGTAAAAATACAAAAATAAAAAAGGTATTGTGGTTCTTTACCTCGCTAGGTCCAGCACTGCAGTGCCCCAAGGTATCTGCTAGATATCTTGGCAGAAACACATCCCAACCGCACACTTTCCTACACTCAAACCCTCACGTAAAAGAACACACAACACAATAATCTTAGATCCAATTGACAAGATATAATTGCCCACTTAAACATACAAAGCCTGGTACCATCCATCCCTTAGGAACATTAATAACAACCTGTAAATACACAGAGCAGAATCTTAACATCACCTGCCATGGCTTCTCACCCTCTCATCTTCCTGTCTCTTCCTCCCCCCTCCCCCCAGTTTCTCCTCTTCCTTCAAACTTCTCTCCCGCCCACCTTCCTTCTCCTCCAATGACAGGCCTCCTCCTATCCTGTACCTGCCCCTCACCCGTACTTTACAAATTCAATGGGGAAGTGGTTCTAGTGAAGTCACCTGAGTTCTGAGTAGGAGACTAGGCTGCTGTCCTTGGGGCAGTGGAATTAGCATCAAAATACAGATAACTTCAGGGCAAACCACAACTAATCATAAACGTATTTTTCCAGAAAATGAAAAATTCTTAAGGTCAAAACTGTTTTCAGAATGACGGTACTTGTGATCTTTTATGTAAAAAATTGTGAAGATACAACAGAAACAAATTAGATCCAAACCTAATACTAAATATTTGTCTCTATTCCACTTTGAAAAATATTATCATATTCTAAGGAGGAAAATATCTTTTACTGCTCAATTTTGTTGCTTTTTAGTTGAGTTATAATTCCATAAAACCAATAATTAAAAGGTGACTTCAGTATACCTATTAATAATGCTGGTAGCAGGATATTTCTTTTCCATTGGGGTGTTTAGAAAATGAATATGGAATAGTATTGGGAATGCATGATATATGTTTCTTAATAGTAGAGAGTTACAAGCTCTATTGAAACTATAAAATTTGTTGTAATCAAACATTAGTTATAAATTTGCAAGCAAGTTAGCTGAGAATAATTACTGAGTATGTATGAATAACCTTAGAGAGAGGCCCACACAATGGATAGTGATATCTGGTGTTGATCTTTAAGGTTTTGAGAATAAAGGCAAAATGAAGTCTGCAAAATGTCCCCTGTTGAGCGTCTGCAGCCCCAGTAGATACATGAGAGCCCTGACCCAGAAACATCCAGCTAAACTGTGTCTCCTGAGTTGCAGAAACTATGAGAATGAATTTTTTCTTGTTTAAAGATAGATTTGGATCTAATTTGCTTCACATTGACTAATAACAATTACATGTTTGAACATATCCAATACAATAAACCTTTAAAAGTAATATTTTAAGGCAAGCTCCATATTAAAATATCATTTGGATAGTTTGAGTTGTTTTCTGTCATATCTGTGTCATCTTGACAATTGCCAAACATACAGCAGTCACTCAATAAATACCTAGTGAACTGAGTTGTTAACCAACTTGACCCGAAATGCAAAAGCCGTTAACAAAGTATTAACGATAAGTAAGTGGTGACTCTGAAAATTTTCTAGCCACCAAATTAAGGAAACATTGGCAGCGGAATCTTTGTTTTCATTCAAAATAAACGACCTGATGGAGCATATTAACAAATAGGGACATGATTTATTCATTACCATTTGCTACATCTTGACTGAGAAAATTAAATTGTTCTGCAGATGCTTGATACACTCTGAGACCTTTTCAATTTCTTCTCTGGCCTTCCCTTGTTAATTATCCTTGTTTTCTTTAAAGGGCTGCAGGCAAATAAGCAATATCCTGCCTCTTTGGCAAATAATTGATCGTTTGGCTTCTTGAACTTCTGCATGGATTGCATGTCTCTCCCTGCGTTTACTTAACATCTTGAGCAGAAATGATGGAATTAGAGTGATTTCTTACTGGAAACCAAGCACAGAGAGGAGCAAGCATTTCCTACTTTGGCCACAGTGCAAGATAAAACAGATGTCCAGAAAAGTCACTCCCTCACATTACTTAAAAATATATATATTTCACTGATCTTCTTTACCTCAGGAAAAATTCTTTCCAACTCATCCTTTCTTTGCTGATCTTACAAGCATCCATATCAAATTATAGATTTGAAATAGAAGAGTCACCCTAGACCTCTAATGTCAAGTGAGAGTGTAAATAAATCAAATAAAATTGCTTTGCCTTTACTATTAAATAAAACATTATGGAAACATCTTAGGTCAATTCCTTTTCTAAAATATCCTTATAATTAAATTATATAAAATTAAAGATATTGCCAAAATCGAAATTGAGGTTTTAATCATTGTAAATAGCTGTCATTTATTATTAATTAACTCTAAACCAAGAATTAGCAGTTTTTTTGTCTGCTGTAAATAAAGTTTTATTGAAATATACCCATGTCCATTCCTTTGTACATTATCTATGACTGCATGCATCCCTGCTATAGGTGCTGGAAGGGTAGACCAGAGGTTGGGAGCGCTTATTAGGCAGATATAAGGACCAGACTTTGGATCTGAGAACCACGTAACCATCCTGCACATACCCACAGACACTGCACATACCTGTGAACAAGCTGATGCTGGACGATCACTAGTCTTAGGACAGATGACAGTGGAGTAGCCCCAGCCAAGGAGTGTGTCTGCATCAAAGGAACAGGCAGAGAGCAATTGACACACACGTATGTGTGTGTGCATACACTAACACAAACACATACACAACAAACTAATTGAAGACCTTTATGGAAAACAATGCAAGTAGCTACAGCACAAAGCTACAAAGGGAAGAAAAGCAGATGGAACAGGTGAACCAGGCACTGTCTGGTGTTTCAGAGACGCTAAGGATCGTGTACACTGAGAAGTGGAAGACAGGCACAGGCTTGGGAAATGTCATGCTTTAACCTCTGTGCAGAGCTGTTTAAGAAGACATGGAAACTAGTTGCTGGCCATAAAGGTGGTGCTGGCTACTCCTGCAATTATCTTGTATACAAAAGATATGGGTCCCAACTGGCAACTCCATCAACATTGATCCAACATTCTGAGCGAAAGGAGCATGAAGATGAGCAGGGCTTGTTTAAATGACCAAAATGTACAATGAAACAAGATGAAAAACACTCAGTGAAGTGAATGGACAGGGAATTCTCCAGACCCAGTAATAAAAGTTCTTCAAAGGACTGAACCAAAACTTACGTGGAAAAAATGCATGGTGGGGTACAAGAAGCTATTCTCAGTAAGGACACACATTCAGTTAAAATGTGTTTAAGGTGGTTAGGACTCATTGTTCTAGGCACCAAAAATAAAAATAATGGTTACAAACCACAGTAGGGCCTCAGAATGATGACATTCCCGTGGTGGGAGCAGTTCAAACCAAAGAATTATTTACTCCTAGGAAGAGGCATGATAGCTGCTTTATCCTATGAATTAGCAATTTGTTACATTTCAATGTGAAGGAAATAAAAATGGAAAGGACTGTGCTTTTAAGAGCCGGGTCACTAGGAAGAGCTGGGTTTCTGCTCTACAAAGACGAGGATGATTAGTACAATGAGTTTTAAAGGGCGTGTCGGTTTCCAACCGGTGTCGCAAGTAGGCAAGGACAGGACACACAATGAGCGATGTAAGCAGAGGCCAGGTGCTTGGCAGAAGAACCCAGAGGGAGTAGGAAGATGAGTCATAGCAGCGGAACCAGAGAGCAAGAGTTTGAGGACGTGAGAGGACAGGCGACCACAGGAGTGTGTGTTTGAGGGGAGGCCAAGAATGGCAGCAATGAATATCTCTGTGGGATTAAGTGGCCCCAAAGTTCTGAAAGACTCTGGCTCGAACTTTGTT
Source organism: Rattus norvegicus (assembly GCF_021556685.1). Lineage (NCBI taxonomy): Eukaryota > Metazoa > Chordata > Mammalia > Rodentia > Muridae > Rattus > Rattus norvegicus. Next base: position 29,053,133 of record NC_141544.1, on the reverse strand, counting down.
CACCTTGGCACATACACACACAGAGATATGGGGTGAAGAGAGAGAGAGAGAGAGAGAGAGAGAGAGAGAGAGAGAGAGAGAGAGAGAGAGTTGGCAAGGGCTACTGTCTGTGTCCCAGCCCAGTCAGCGTCTCAGTCAGACTTCCAGAAGGGATGGCCTCTGTTGAGTAAGCTCCAGCTTGGCTGGAAGGACGGTGGTGAAGTGAGACCTCGGGGATGACGGAAGCATACTGGAAGTGAAAGATTCCTCCGGGTCCTGTGAGCTCATGTGAAGCATCTGAGGAGATGCTGCCATAGATCATTACCGGGGCCATGCCACAATGAACAATGGACCCTTGCTTCCCTGGGTGGTCCAGTTCCTACCCAAACTGGGAAGAGTTGGAGTCAAGGAAGCTTCTCTCTATGCTCTCCATTTGGAGATCTGATCTGTGAGCAGATCTTCTTGAAATAAAGAGATGAGTTTTGTTTTTATTTCTCTAATCTCACTTTGAAACAATTTTCTTTCCAGAAGCAAAACAAATTTTAGTAGGTGTAGTTTAGAATAAAACTGCAATCAGTGTGAAATTAAGCAATTATACTCATGAGAAATTTTTATTCTTTAACTAAAAGGTACTCAGTTATAAGTTCCATGTACATATATATGTGTGTGTGCATATGTAATTTATGTATGTACCCCACACTTACATTGTAATTTTCCCCTGCTTAGATTTTCTTTTCTTTTACTGACTACAAACACTGCTGAATTTTTCTGGTTGTGGTTCTCAGCTGGCAAAGCTACATGCACAACAACCAAGTTCAAAGATCTGGACCCAAAAGAACAGCAGAGTTTGGAAGAAAATATTTTTATGAAGCTACTGAAGGATGTGACATTCATTGCTTTAGCTGTGCTTCTCTGTTTGGTTGAATAAGTGTCAGATACCTAAAGATTATGGAGGTCCTAGAATATTAAGTTGAGTAGACTGAAAATTTTTATCTCTATCTTTAAAACTTTGCGTTTTGGAAGAATGTCTTCCCACTAGTTTTCATCAGTTCTATCAACAATGTTTTAGTTCATTTTCCTCGTGTGAACAATAGCCTCTCCCCTTTCCGAATGCTTAAAAATAGAAATAATATTGAACTCATAGATGCTGTATGTAAGTAACTTTACTATGCATGTGTCCTTATGACAAATTTTTATAAAGTACTCAAAATAAAACGCTAACAACTAATTACAGAATACTATAATTCTAACAATACGTTTTAATAACATTGCTAACACAATCAGCTGGACAACTGCCATGGCAGAAGACTTTATCATGTTGCTCAAAATAAGATACAGTTTAAAAATAACGCATGCTTTCTTTCTGGAATTTTCTATGCAGTATTTCAGACCTCAGTAAACATAAGGCAGCTGAACACTCAGAAAGGGAAATCATGGCACTAGCAGGACTCCTGGATTTTGCCGTGCTTTTGGTGAGATTCAGTTTTGCTTTTATTAAACTTTAGCACTCTTCCTTCTCAAAGCCTGCTCTGAGTGTTCTATAAGATCCCTATTTGTAGATGATGCATGTTCTGACCAAAAAGGAACTCAAAGTCCTGACTCTCAGAGGGAGGTCTTTTGAATGAGGTTCTCCTATGGAAAACTCAAGCCCTGCTCCCCCAGCACAGGACTGTTTGTCATTACCCTTTGTTTACAGTCTCCAGTCAGTTTAAACTCTTGTGTGGAGTCACGTCTGCCCAGATCAATTCGTATTAATTGTTCAAGTCAGATTTTGTGAGGCACTGGATCCAATAGGCTACCATCATCCAAGCAGATGGCATCTGTGCCTTCCCTTCAGCCTCTGACTTTGTCATTGGAATTTTTTTTTAAGTAGGGATGGGAGGAGCGAAAGGAGCATCATGTTTCACTGGCAGGGCCTGCTGGACCATCTCAGCACAAGTGAAAACTCGTGGGTAGAAAATTTGACACCAGCAGAAGTTTAGTCTGAAAGATAAGCTAAACAATTTTTCTTAAATGAAACTGAAATATCAGCTCTCTCACTCGTATTTTTCACCTCATATGATCTAATGAGCACACACGCACGCACGCACGCACGCACACACGCACACACGCATGCGCATCTTCACCAGCTCTAGCTATAAATTCACTAGCCAGCAATATTTCAGTGATTTTTTTAATCCTATCTTATGTTTTGATCTGTAGATGAAGCCAGATTTTGATTCTGTTGCGTTCTCTGCCTTGAAGTCTAAGACCCCCTTTCTCCCGCATACAGGCAGCGATTCCATGCTCAGAGCCCTGCATCATTTCTAGCCGCAGCTTTGCAATTCTTTATTCCTTCCTATAAGGTTGTCGCTGTTTCAGATGTTTTAAAGTCAGCTGGTCAAGGTGACCCTGGTGCCATGGGCTTAGGTCTCATTATTCAGGCACTTCATGGTCTTAAATGAACTTGCTCCGAAGCCTTGGTTCCCATCATCCGTCATCTTGTTTAGTGTGCTGAGAGCAAACAGAATTTTCTGGAATCTATTGTCCTAAAAGTCTGAATGCATCATCTTACTAAAACATCAGCAGACTTTGTGTGGTGTGCTTTACATGAATCCCTGAGAATGGAAGAAACTGTGAAGCGCTTCTGTGTGATGTCTGGGATCATTTGCATTTGCAAAGTCCTACAGAATATTGCACTGTTTGCAAATTTATATAGTTCTTGCCTAGCCTCTGGTTCTTCCTCCCCCCAAAAATCACCCTGATGAAAAGGCATTTTTTAAAAAAGCACAATACTGTCGTTAGTTATTGTAAGTGGCCTGTGTAACCGCTTGAATGTATTTGCAAGTGTGACCACTTGTCTCATGAGAATAGCCCCTGGCGCGTCAACTTAAGCCATCTGGGAAGTATCGAAGTCTTGTCTGAGACTGTGAACTTTGCCCTGTGCGGTCTTCTCAAATCTTCTCACAAAAAAAAAAATTTATAATATTTGACCTTTTAATCTAGAAAATCAAATCCCCTTGTAATTAAATTAAACTTTCCATGGGATGAACCCAGCTATCAAATGTCATCTTATCCTCAGCAGCAGAAGCTGAAGCCGGAACATCAGACACTGTAGACAAGAAAGTCAAAACAGATCATTAACACTAGGCTAAATGCTTCTAGACAGTTTTACAATGTCTTCATGTTTAGCTGTTGAAAATAAGCTGTCAAAAACTATGCTGCTGTCTGCTCAAGGAGTACAAAGTAATATACTAAATACGTTTGCTTTGAAGAATGTCTGGACAGCTCTGATAAAGACTAACAACTTAATTTGGACACGTGAGTGCCGGAGTGAATGGAAGTGCTTTTCTTGAGTCTTGAATCACCAAGCCTAAACATGCTATATTATGTTTATAATAGCACTCTTTGCTAATAAAAACTAACGGGAAATGATAGAAGGCCAATTTAAATATGCTGATTGAACGTCTCAGAAGACATAAACTGTTCTTAAGTAATAACTTATCTTTAAAACTTTCTTAGCACTTCAAAATGGGCTTAAGAGAACCTGTCATTAATAAATGAACAAAACTGAATCTGAACTTTCAAACTGCCAAGCTATGTGCTGCCCTGCCTATAACATGAGAGAAAATATTTCCTAGTTACGTTTCAGACAGGGAGTTAGTATCTCCACTATATAAGAAAAGACAAACCTACACACTAATGAAAGAAGAAAGCCTGTCAACACTATGCCAACAGACAGAACAAGCAGAGAGAGAGAGAGAGAGAGAGAGAGAGAGAGAGAGAGAGAGAGGAAGGACAGTCCCTTTTGCTATCAGAAAAACATGCATTAAACCTACTTTGAGAATCTGTATCAGAATGGCCATCACTGAGGAAACAAAGGTCAACAAATGTCACTATGGATGTGGCAGGAGAGGGTGTTAATGACCTTTGTTGGAAATGCAAACTTGTGAAGTGACTGTGGAAGTCATGTGGAGGATTTTCAAAAAGCTAAAGAATAGATTATCATATAACCAAGATATACCATTCCTAGATAGGGACACAAAAGGCTTTTTATCCTTCCATAGAGATATTTGCATACCCATGCTTATTGCTACATTATTCATAATCACTAGGCAATAGCCCCTGCCCTCCGGGTATGGCGGATCCTCTCCAGCACTTGAGAACCAGACTTGAGAACCAAGTGACAGCTGTAGCAGACATGGCTGACATTCCTACATTCCTCAATCTCCAGAAACACCTTCAGTTTTCAAATGTCACTGTCTCACTGATGCTACAGATCTCCTTCATGTCAGACTGTAACTAGAGGGAATTTCAACCAGGCAGTGCTTGACCAAAATAGTATACAAGCAAGTATATTAACGACGCTTCTCCAACATCAAGTGGAAAATACTGAGAAGATTCTGTGGACTTTTCAGGAGTCCCTAGAGCAGTTTCTCAACCTGTGGGTCAACCTTTTTGGGTAACAAACAATCCTTTCACTGGGGTCACTAAAGACCATTAGAAAACACAGATATTTACATTATGACCTGTTGCTGTAAAATTAAATAAAAGGTTGTCTTTTACCCCACGCTTGGTCTTGCACTGTAGTTTTCCAAGATATCTGGTCAATATCTTCATCTTAGTCAGCAAAGCCTATCACCTGCTTTGCTCTTTCCCAAAGCACACTGCATATGGCTTCTCCCTGAGCCTGGCAACAATCTCTCTAACCATCTAGTTCCTGAGGCAAGTTGCCACCATACGAGAAATATACATCCCAATTCCGTGGTGGCCTGGTGTCTCCAGCCACCACATACTCTCTTGAACTTAAATCACCACAAGAAAGAACACACAACACAATAACCTCTGATCCAATTGATAAGACATAATTGTCCACATAGACATACAAAGCCCTATACGCATCCATCCCTTAAGAGTGTTCATAACTACCTGTAAATATGCAGGGAGGAATATTAACATCCACCTCCATGTTCTCTCCTCTCTTCTCCACTTTCTTCCAGTCTCCTCTCTAAAACTTTTCTCCCACCCATCTTTCCTTCTGGACCAATGACAGGCCTCATTGTATCTTGTATCTGCTTTCACCTGCCTAATGATATCTTCCTACAATGACCCATAACAGTTCCAACAAATTACAGTTATAAAGTAAGAACTAAAATAATTTTATGGTTTGGGGGTCACCACAACATAAGGACCTGAACTAAAGGGTGGGAGCATGAGGAAGATTGAGAGCCACTGTCCTAGGTTAATAGCAGTACATGGTCTCTATAGCAGCTAACTTGCATGCTAAATCCACACTTATTCATACTGTACTCCTGCAAGCTTGCTTCCCTTCCGTTGATTTCCAAGTGTGCTTCCATTGCTGAATATAATAGCTTTCCAGTTATAAGGTAGATCGTTGCATTCTTTACACTTGTAGTTAATGTCAGAGTAAGAATAGCCATGGCTCTATGAGAAGTCATGAACAGTTTAACTGACATTTATAAGAAGGGAGAAAGGGTGGAGTTGATAGCAAACATTTTTTAGGCTACTGATGGGTAGCAATCACTGTCTTATATCTAACAGGACAGATCTGTCTCATGACAATTTTTTTAAAGGAGGTGTCAGAATCTGATGAACCAGAACACAGAGCATGGATGGATTAATCCTTGTCATACAGTCATGATTTAAATATGATTGGCTAGTGGCTAAATTAATATCATCATGTCTTGACCTTGTGATCGTAATTCTGGTGCCCAGAGTATTACCACCTTTCCTTCTTCAAAGCCATGACTGCAATAGAGACTAGATTGGATTAGTTCTGTCCAACTCTTGCACAAAGCTGCTGATTGCACTCTCACAGTGGTTTTCCATTTAGATTTCTGTAATTATTTATGAAAATATATTTAAACACTGTAAAAATCATTTCATTGTTCATAAAGCAGGGAAAAGACCCATCTGTCCTTAAATGTGTGGTCATCAGCTTATCCTGAGGCAGGGCTACAGATAAGGTAGCTCATTTGGGTTTTTGGTTTAACCCATGTCAATTTCATAAAAGTTTCCCACGTCAATTTCATAAAAGTACTTGAATCTAAAATGTTGCTTTCCCACATAATGTATATACAATGACAACTAGAGAAGAGTTAATATGCCTCACAATAATGGGTGCTCTGTGATGTAATTTAGAATGACAGGACACAGTGACAAATTACAATTTGCTTATGACTTGTTTGCTATCCAAGATACACTATGTCGTACTCATGATTCTGTTTAAAAATTTACAAAACTGTTGATGACAGATGGGCAAGGTTAGAAGTGAGGATTTTACAATGTATTGGAAGTGTTGAAGTAGAAAATATGTAATATCAGTACAGGCTTATAATGTTGTCATTGTAAAGGACAGAGTAAAAAAATTAAAACTCTCAAACTCAATTCTGTGGATAGTAGCTCCTATATAGCCCCTAAATAACAAATAAATGTCCATGTATTTTATTTATATGATAAAAGTATTTATTCATAAAAAGTATTTGGTTTTCCTACTTTTGTCTGATATTCTCCCCTGTAAGTGAGCTGGATATAATGACTTGCTTATAAGAGGTGTGACTTCTAAGCTTCTAAGGTTAAGTGTGAAAAATCAATAAAGTCCAATAAGCTGATATTGTGTCTGACTGTGGTGACAGAGCTCGTCTTTGGTCAATATTGGAGTCATCTGCCATGTTCTGAGCTGTGTTATGAAGACGCTTTCAAGGGTGGTCTCCAGGAAACAGCCTGCAAGAAGCTGAGACCTCCTACCTAACAGCTGGTAAGCAATGGAATTTCCCCAACAGCCTTGTGAGCTTAGGAGAAAATCCACCCTCAATCAAGTATTAAAGGGACTGTAATTTGCACCTCATAAGTAATGAAGACCCAGACAATCCAGATAAGCCACAAGGAACTGGGAGGTAGTGAATGCTATTCTTTGAGATCAATAAGCTTTGAGGTAATTGGTTGCATGGCCATAGAATATTAGTATGCCTGGGCTTGAGTCTCAGCTTTGCTCTGTTCTGTGATGTGATTAGCCACTTGCTATTTGAGTTATTTCCACCTCCATTTGTTTAGTTACTTGTAAGTGTTTTCATAAGGGTAATACCTACTTAATAACATGAACATCAGTACAGAGGGGTTGTCCATATGAGAAGCCAAGTGTGTAGTCATTGCATTTGCACTTAGGTTCAGACCCTATGTAGAAGTGTATGACTACAACCCACACATGACTGGCAGTAGGGTCTTTGAAGCCAGTTTTTAACAGGACTGACTGCCGGTTGGTTCTAAAAGCTAAATTATCAAATCAGGTTTTTTTTTTTTTTTTGTAAAAATAAAATCAATACTACAATGAGCACTTGGTTTCTTATTTAAAACCAAATATTGAACAATTGGTACCAAGTTTATAAGGCATAATTATAAAACCAAATACTCAGCCCCAAGTGCTTAGAATAGGACACGGAGAAGTGATAGGTGAACTGTGTTGTTAACGGTGCCGTTACTTCCTCTGAAGATGAGTTGAGGATGAAGGTCAGTATGGGTGGTAACCAGAAAAGAAAATGGCCAATTTACTGTCCCCATTATGAGTTTACACAGTGGGCTACTGAGTCACCAAAGCTTTCTTAATTCAGAAAGTCACAAATACACAAAGTTAATGCATTGCACTAGTCAGACTACTATCTTCTTACAATAGAGTAAATATTAACTAGCAATATTTTATATCTAAAATTACAATTTAAAAAGGACTACATCAAGTCAGTGGTGTTCTTGTAAGTCAAGCCACATAGAATTCAGTTCACTTCTGCCTCAGAACCTCTCAGCTATTTCTCTACGCAACATGCATTTTCTTTTATAGTTTACAAAAAAACAAAGACGAATAGCCAAGATTAAGGGAATAGTCAGGCTAGCATCCCGCCGACGTAATTTAATTTAGGGGTTCTAGAGTTCCAGAAACCTTTCTCCTGGACTGAGAAGACATTTCAGGACGATGCGATAGACTGGCAACCCTTGCCTGAGTAATTTGTATTTTCTTGCCAGCCAACTGCAATAACATCAGCTTCGATTGATAAGGATACAGCTAAATTTGCTTTAATTAATGTCAAGTCCCAGAGTAATAAATCACCATTAATTCTTGACTTCAGTTTTTAGAAATAGCCTTGCCCGTCTTTTTGGCTGTCAGTGGAGTTTGGCTGGGATAGTCTTCTCCTTGTGGAGCCCATCGTCTCTGCCATTATCTTTCTTGTTCTTAGTTCTCAAGGTGCGATTTCATTAGTGTGGGAGGTCCATAACAGTTCCATCATCCTCTTTACTGCAATCCTAAGAAAATCTAATTTTTGTAGGTTTCTTCACAGTCTTCAGGTACTTTTATATTAATAAGGTTCTTAAGAAAAATATCATTAGAGTTTAAGAGGAAAATTTCCACATAATCAGAAATAACTCTGATTCTTCTTAACTCTACTTCCCATATTTTCAGTAGTGTTGGTAGGATAGTCAAAGAGTGATGTCCTTTTTTTCTCATCTTCCTATAATGTAAAATGTATTCTAGGGGTTGGATAAGTGGTCTTCATTTGTGTGTGCATGCACATGAATGTGTGCATAAGTGTGCATGTGTGTCTTTGTGCGTACATGTATATAAATATTAATGATTGAAGTTCTATCTACGAGTCATGATTTCTTCTTTTTCTGTTGGTCTGAATCTGCCTTAGACATATTAGGCTACTAGGCCTGCACTTGACAATTCAGCTACATATCCAACCCTAATATATTATGTTGAGAGAGAGAGAGAGAGAGAGAGAGAGAGAGAGAGAGAGATTATTTTTGTGCCAGTTAGCTTGCCATAGTCAAGTTTTTTAAAGAATTTCCTCCAACTGAGGAACACTTTGTTGGCTACTTCCTTAATTCTGAGGCTCCTTCTAGTTCAGTTTTGACTGACATCTCATGTTTCCACTGTGTGGCTTTATTCTATTTTTTAGTTTGTGTTGTCAGTCATGAACATGTTAGAAATGCATAGGTCAAATCCTGGTCTAGACTGTTCCACAGAAACTAGATATTTTGTGTAATTATGCCCCTTTGATATATTTAACTACAGGCCATTTAAGATTTCATTCAATTTAAGTGATTAAAAAGGGCATTATTGATTAGTTAATTCATGGATGTCAGAGATCCTGTACTCTTCTCACTAGGTATAACCTATTTTAGTTCTTTAGATTCTCTGAGAAATGTCTGACCTAGGCCAGCATGGAAACCGCTTTCTTCATCCCTTCTACTGCTGCTGGGTGAATATGCTAAGTTACTACATTAGGAATCTGGCCAAGCATTGAGGTCAATTCTCAGGTAACTCTAGCAGAGATGGAGGAGGGATGGCATAAAGAGAGTTTGGGTGAAGAGTCAGAGCTCACAGTACTGACATCGACACTCAGAACAGACAATGGACTAGGCCTCTTTTCCATATCCATTAATTCAGCAAGTGGTCGATAGCTGTAGGAAGCTCTTCAGGACCTTTCAACTACTAGTATTCTGTGAGCTTTTCTTAATATCTACCTATACCAGTAATACTATTTAATGACATATGACGACAGAACAGGAACAACTTCGGCATGTAAGGTGTCAGTCAGTCTGTATTTATTTTTCTTCTTGTTCTTACAACTTATGGTATATAGGGCTAATTCTGGAAAGTGAATTAAGCCACCACATGAAAACAGAGAAGAAAAATCTCTGTGCGTTTGTGAATCACGGCCTTCTATCACTATGACAAAATACCTGAGCACAAACAGCACAATAAGAAGGAAGGTTTATTAGAGTCTGTGAGGTTTACAGGTTATTTGACAAAATCTAGAATCATCTAGCATATCAATCTCCGTCCGGGTCTCTTTGACTGGTTCTTCTAGCTAAGAAGACCTGCTCACTGTGGTTGGTACCGTTTCTGGACTCAGATCCCAGATTGTATAAATTCGGAAAGCAAACTGAACAACAGTTGTCCATTGCTCTCTTCTGGAGCACAGTGCGACCAGATGCGTAGGTCTCCTGCTACCTCCACCTCCCCACCACAATGGACTGCTCCTTGAAACATAAGCCAAAACAAACTCTTTCTTCCTTAAATTGCCCTTATCAGAGCATTTTACCACGGCAACAAGGGAACAAAACCAAGAGCAAGCCATGGTTTCAGAGTTTTTCGTGTTTTCTTTGACAATTATGGTGCTGTAGCAGCATAGGGCAGAAGAGTTCTGCTCATCGCGTGGACAGGAGATGAAGGAGTCAGGGCCACGGTGTCTGCTTCCAGGGCATTCTTGCAATGACCTATGTTCCCCTCACAATGTCTCATTGCTCAAGGATTTCATAACCACTCAGTGGTGGGACAGTCTTACGACCAACTCTTAAACACAGGCGTCTCAGGAGATATTCCAATCCCAAATTAGAGCGCACAGCATCTATTATCTTGTGGAGACATTAAGAACTTGTTTTCCATTTTTCACCAAACATGTAAAGATTTTTCTTTTGTAACAGTCATCTCTGAGTCTCAGGGAGAAACTGGAGTCATGGAAACTTTGGGCTCACTTTTCCCTCAACTGTGACTGTCAAAGCCTCCTTTGCCCCAGGTCAAAATGCACAACTGGCCCCACTGTTTTGTTACACGGTAACAGTAGAAACCACAGGAGAAGGCAGAATTGCAGAGGTGTGGACAGTCTCACCTGCTTCCCATCAGCCTATCAGAGGAGGGAATCCTGCCCCCAGGCCACGAGGGTGTCAACTACCTAGCACCTGGCACAGGGGAGATGAACTAGGCGTCAGTTAATTATAGCCTATTGGAGAAGGACAGTACATGCTCTGGCAGGTCTCTTGGGAAAAGTAATCCATCAGGAGCTTGCTTGGCCAGCTTTTCAGGACAAGGATTGTAGAGTACCCCAATTCCCACAGGAGCTTATGGCTGACGTGTCTGCACAGCTCTACAGGATGACAGGAAACGGAGAGTCACCACTCACATACCTGGGATTTATTTTTCACTCAGGCATAGAGTGAGGGAGGGATCCTCCAAGAACTTCCACTTACAGCAGAGCCCAGCAATAAAAAAATATTAATCTTGCATTTCTGTCTCTGTTGCCTATGTACAGGAGGTTCTCGTCTTTTTTTATGTGGGAAGGAAATGACACGACTTAACAGGATCACATTTAAGTACAACTGCAGACCCTTTCCAGGCAAGAAATACAGTCTTATTTTCCAAAACAATTCATCAGAAGATCACTCGGGATTTAATGAGTAACACTGAATAATGCCCAGAGAAATGTTGTTAGGCCGGAAGGAGCTAGATGTGTTTCGGGTCTTTTTAAAAGTTTTAAGCTTTTGGGATTCGTTATTATCTGACTGATGGATAATGTCTATATTTCTTACAGATTTCATAGTTCTGGATCCTTTTTCTGATATCCCATTTTCCTAAAGCCTTCCTGACTAGGTAACTTCTCTACCATTTGTTTTTGTTGCTGCTGGTGCTGCTGTTTCCGCTTACAAGATTACACTTGGCTCTTCTCTGCCTTTCAGTAGCTTTTAGACTGCAGATTCGTATTCATAGTTTAAAGTTTCTTCTGCTCTTTTATATATATGAACATGCTGCAAAAAATAGTAACCGAAATGATTGACTTATAAATATTAAGGACACAAATTAAAAAAAACATTTAATGAGAAGAAACTGTACAGAATATTATCAAAGACTCTTTTCCAATGAATATTATAACATATTCTATAAGGAGGAACACTGCTTTACATTATAGTGGTTGTTTTCAGTTTGTGAGAGGCTTGGTTTAGCATCTTGGGCAAGTTGGAATGGCTGGCCATCCCTCTTAGAATCTTCTTTGAACTTCTATCCCAGAAGACCACACATACAAAAGAAGGATTGTCACACTACACTGCAGTACTTGACTTCTTGCACACTTGCTAGCATTAAAAAGTTATAAGATGTCTACTACCACAGAAGTTTTTAAGAAAATAACAGATGATGGAATAGCAGATTATAGCCATCTCATTAGCATTTGGTAATTTGGAAGGAGTTTCATCCCACTGGAAGAGCATGCTCAACTTCAAGAGATTTTTTTTCCTAATTCATGTGACTCTGACCTGAGACTAAATAACAAATTGTCCTAAATCAATAGGAAGGTGTGGGTGTGCAAAAATGTAAATGTAAGACTGTGTGTAAGAGTACTGTTGAAAACTCCAAGTTAAAAATTTAAATTCTGGCTTCTCACCGGGAGCTCACACATCTTTTCTACCACAGTTGAGTCAGAAGACAGTGGGATGAATTGACCTCTTAGGTGACCTATGGGCGGGAGCCATGTTGAAAAGGCACTTTGAGACCTCTTGTTGCAGGCTGACCAGCAGGGGGCATTGATACTCCTAACAGAGGGACAATTGGTGATGACCAGACAGCAAGATGCAGAAGAGACTGTAGATAACTACAAGGAATGGGGAGAGATTGTATGCATGAGAGCAAGGAGACCACCTGATATGATGCATGGGCTGAAGCCACCCACAGATACTCTGTCACAGATATAAAAAGTGCCTGAATTTTATCTAGACTAAAAGAAAAGCAATATTCCAATAGCCATCATTCTTAAGGGCCAATATGCTAACTCAAGCACATTTTAAAACATGCTATACAATACAGATCAAGGAAAAATAGTCTAAAATAACTTTTATTCAGTGTTTGTATGTTAGTGATGTCTATTATATTTAATATTTTAATACTTCTGATGTTCAAACTTAAACTTTGTTTTACACAGATCATCTTGTCAAAGATACTTAGTTATCTGTTCTGTACTTCTGTACAGAGAAGTTCAGTAATTTTTAGAGACATACAGCTAGATGAATTAACATCAGCTCCTCATATCCTGCTGTCTTTATTTCCAATGCTTACTGTGTGGAATTAAGTCACAAGTATTATATGGCCTGTTGTGTTTTTCATTAGCTAGTATGGTGATGTCTAATGATAGCACTATTTCTTACAAGATTTAAGTCCAACTTGATAATCTGATTGACATCCTAATATGCCAACTGTCCTGCAAATACTAATTTGGAAAAAAAGTAAAAAGAGTGTTATTTTCCAAAGAGCAGAATTTCTTTATTCAAAGGAAAGAAACACTATTTCCAGATGTGGTTACAGTTTCAGTATTTTAGGAAAGAGCACACAGCATCATGGGAAATGAGAATTCAGTGCCATCAGAGAGGATGTGTTCATTTCCTTTGCTGGGGATGCAGGGGCCTGTTGTGCCCACATCAGTGTGACAACTGCTGAATGAGTTTTCTGGTCACCATGGTTTTCTGGCAGCTGACAGCTGGCTGGCATCTACCCATGGTGCAGTCATTTGCATGGTGTCTCATTGATCAGTTACTGGACAATGGGGTCTGGTGTTGGGCACTTATATTCTGCCCCATTTCTACTGGACTATAATATCAAAAACCCATCCATAAGGGTTTGCTTCTCCATGACCAGTGGGCTTCTGTGCTTAAGGGCTGTTGGATTTGTATCTGAATGCTGACACGAGATGATTTAACTTTAAAGACTGCATCAAGACAACAGAGACAATAACTTGAGAATAATTGAAATGTAAAATTGGAATTATTTATTATATATAAACTGTAACAAACAAAAGTTATGCAAAGTTATAGAAATATGATATAGAGATAGAGACAGACAGACAGACAGATAGATAGTTGGATATAGAGATAGAAGTGGGTACAAGTATGATAGAGAAGGATTAGAGAGATAGCAATAGATATGAGAGATGATATAGATATATGGTAACGAAGATGAGATCCTAGAGCTTCCCACCAACCTTTCCTAGCTGTAAGTAATTAAAAGGAAAATATGCCATAGATGTGACCTTAATGCTTCTCTCTGTCACATGGATGATCACTCTGGATTGACTTCCCTCTGCTAGCTTTCTTTTCTTCTTCCTCTTCCTCTTCCTCTTCCTCTTCCTCATATTTTTCCTCCTTCTACTTCTTTCTCCTCCTATTTCTTCTTCCTCCTCTCCATCCTCTTTCCTTTCTACTTCCTTCCCAGCATCTTTCTCCTCTTCTTCTCTCCATTCTTCCTCGTTTACTGCTGATTTTCCTCAGGATAGTCACTTCTTGAGTCCATCAAGATGCGCTAAGTGGAAGAATTTACATTTACAGTTCTAGTTTTAAGATGCGGCTCTGTTTAGTAGAGTTCCCACAGCTTGTACTCATGTTCTTATTTAATATTGTACCCAGCAATTCAAAGGATGCCACATTAAACAGCTCCATTTCCTAAAATATGAAACAACTTCACTATACAGTTCCTCTGCATTGAGACAATAGTAGTTCCTCTAAACTGGCATTAAATGTGCCTCTTATGTTTCCCTGCACAAGATCTTCCCTCACACCTCTTGTCAAGCTATGTTACAATTTCACATGTCGAGTCCCCATCACATTGTAAACTCCCAGGACAAGATTAATGCTAATAGTTTTCTGTTACTCCTCATGCAGCCAGTTGAAGGGTTGCTTGTTTGTTTGTCTGTTTTCATAGCTTGCTTGCTATTTATTAAAATTCCTCTGTACACTACAAATATATACACCATGCACATACATAGGATCTGCCCTAATTTGCTGTTGCTCTGAGAAAGCACTCTGACAAATCATTTTGGGGAGGAAAGGATTTATTTGGCTTACAGATTCCTATCCATCATCCAGCATGAACTCAGTGCAGGAGCTTGAAGCAGAAATCAGTGAAGAATGTTACGTGCTGGCCTGATGCCCGGCTCACATTGTACCACCTTCCTCATATAGCCTTGATATCTATGCTGTGGGATGGCACTGCCCATAAGCATACTTACTTGACTAATCAAAAAGTTCTTCAACTAGGGTACCAATTTCTGGGTGTGTGAGGAGGACAACAAAAGTAACCAGAACAAGATCAAAGCACTTATTTTCACTGTACTAAATTATACAATCACTGGTCTTGTAGTCTATTAAGGCAGGTATTAATCAAAAAATCAAACATATTTAATATATAATGATTAAATGTGATAAAAGAAGTCACGTAGTACCATGAGGTTAATTAAATCTGACTGATGGTGGCAGTGTTGGGGTGGTCAGAAAGGAATTCTTTCAGGCAAGTAGCTTCTGTGATAAAAAGACGCTCAAGAATTCCAGGCTGAAGTGATGGCTCAGTGGGTGAAGGGCTGGAATCCGAGTTTTACCTATGCAACTCTCATAAATGTGGAAGGAGAGAAACATGTGTGCCTCCTACAGATATTCACGATGCACGCGCATATACACGCCATAATAATGAATAATGGAAAAGGTGACGAAGAGTTAGTTAGCTAGTTAGTTGAGTAGAGGTAGAGTTAGAAACTGGTCCTACCAGGAAGCAAAGCAGAACAGTAAAGTATTGTCAAGAGCTGGGGAAAAGAAAGCCACTTTCTGTTGGCTGAAGAAGGTGAGAAAGTGAGGGACAAAAGGATAAAGCCACATAAAGAAGTTCGGAATGGATCTTGTAGGGCAGAGATGCCAGGGCCGATGTGTGAGCTCTTAACATAGGAAGGAAAATCCAGTGGAGAGTTTTTATCATGGGACCCTTGTAATCCTTTATTGGAAATCATTCTGGCTCTAGCAAAGAGAGTAAATCAGAAGATCAGACTGAACATAACTATTTCATAAGGTGACAGCAGCAGCAAGCCAGGTTAAGGAATGCTCTAGTTTAAGATGTGTGGGTTGATGTCTATATGCAGGTTAGGGCAGGCACAAGATAAGATAAAGCCTGTGATTGGGCAGTGAAAAAGAAAGATGGGCTAAGAATTTTAGAGATGGGACTGAGTACAGAGAGGGGAGAAGGAAGGAAGATAGAGGAAGAGAAGGACGACCCAGATCTGTTTAAATAGCCACAGGTAGCCATGAATATCATATAAGGGATGGATAATTACAGAACAATCTGTATTTTCTAGATGGGCAGTTTATAACAATATCAATTGGCTCTGAGTTTATTGTGTGGACGTTTTGTGGGGTGAGAATTTACTGATATAAATGTGATTAATAAATTGCAAGCCTCTAGACTTTTGATTTTGCTGGGTTACAGAAATTTGTGACAGCTGATCTCGAGATGGGCAGTCATTGTATGGGGCTGGTGTGGCAGCGACCCACCCTGGAAACTTAGTGAGTTGGGGAGAGAGCTTTCAGAGCAAAGGGTCAGAGTCTGCCTCGATGAGAACACACCCACCGGCACCATGTGGCCCACCAGTGCCCGGCATAGTGTGGGATGGTCCATCCTCCCATTTTGCTATTTAAGGAACAAAGATGAGGTAAGGACAATGGAGCTGGAGTAGGACTTACAGCCTGATGAAGTGCAGTTAGCTACTTAGGATGCTTTCACTGTGTCATGGTCTCCATGGGTCCTCAGAATCTGGTGCACACTGGGCAGATGCTAAGTGCTTCATACATATCTGTTCAAAGAGAAGAAGAAATTGAGGGGCAAATTATTCTTACTGGGTGTTAAGTTGGAAAGAAATAAAGTGTACTTGGGGGCTGGAGAGATAGCACAAAGGTTAAGAACATTCACTGGTCTTGTAGGGGACTCAGGTTCAGTTCCTTGCATCCACATGGCAACTCACAACCTTTTGTACCTTCATTTTCCATGGAATGTAACACCATCTTTTGACTCTCATGGAGCCTGTACTCATGTGTTACAGAGATATACATGCAGCCAAGAGTTATAAAATAAAAAAATAAACAAACCTTTTTAAAGACCTATTTCAGTAGGGACTACACACCACTGATTATTTGAGATTCAACGGCCCTTCGTTAATCTTTGAAAGTAATTTTCAAATTGAATGCTAAGTTTAATTGTTTATTTGCTTATTGCTTTATAGAGTAGTTACATCCAATGCCAAGTTTTAAAACATGCTGAGACCTGCTCTGGGCTCTATGGGGCAGAGAGTGCTGTCCCTTCAATTCATTTCACATTGGTTACAGCAGAGAAAGGGAGTAGAATGAGCCATGCACAGGCACCCTTCACTGCCATGAAAATGCCTTCCAGTTGCTTGTGTAGTTTGGTACATATTTTTTCTTTTCTTTTTTTTAATTATTATTAAACAATGTTTATTAATTCCTGTTATTTTGTTGCTTTTCTGGTGTTTTTTTTTATTAACTTGAGTATCTTATTTACATTTCGAATGTTATTCCCTTTCCCGGTTTCCGGGCAAACATCCCCCTAATCCCTCCCCCTCCCCTTTTTTATGGGTGTTCCCTTCCCCATCCTCCCCCCATGCCGCCCTCCCCCCAACAATCACGTTCACTGGGGGTTCAGTCTTAGCAGGACCAAGGGCTTCCCCTTCCACTGGTAATCTTACTAGGATATTCATTGCTACCTATGAGGTCAGAGGCCAGGGTCAGTCCATGTATAGTCTTTAGGTAGTGGCTTAGTCCCTGGAAGCTCTGGTTGCTTGGCATTGTTGTTCATATGGGGTCTCCAGACCCATTTTTTTTCTTTTCTTAATGCCAACTTAGTCTTGCATTGTATGTGCTCAGACCACATACAAAAACATGCGCGCACACACACACACACACACACACACACACACACACACACACACACACAGACATTTTGTCTGAAGTGGAATCATATTTAAGAAGTGCATAATGGTTTGGTCTATATCAAGGGATCTTCTTTTGATGACCAGTCTGTCAAATTCACTGTTTGTAATGCACTTGGGAGACAAATGGTTAGCTCCCATGCCTGTGGAAATGATAGAGTGAGAGACCTCTGACCTTTGCTGCTCTCCAGATGCACCATTTTATGAATGAGATCAATGTCTATTTTTTCTCATTTGTCTCCAACTATTGACCCCTCTGTCCCTTTCCAGCAGCTCCATAGCTTTTAATTCTAGACCTATCAGAGCCTTCCAGTTCATCAGTAATCTGACCTGTATTCTTTTCTCTTTAGTGTTCAGGTTCTGAATTGTGGCTTAGATTCATTTATTGGGATTGTAAAGTTCTCCTCATCACTGGTCACAAAGAGGGTTTTAGAAACATTCGTTTTATCAGATGTTGATGTACACGAGTGTGCATGCATGTGTATGTGTCTGTATCTAGGTACCCAGTGGCCAGAAGATTATACCTCCAGGGACTTGAAGTTACACGAATTTATGAGCCACCCAGTATGTGCACTGGGATTCAAACTTGGGTTCTCAGCACTCACGTTCTCTCCTGCTTCATGGAAAAGTCTATCTGAGATCTTGAGAGCTAACCATGAATTTATTCTGATGGATAAATCCTATCAACAGAGCTAAGATGGAGAGCTAATTCTTTTCATTATTAAGAGATGACAGTTGCACTTCCGCCCTGCAGGAAGACTAAGCAATGGCATGCAAAGCTAATCCCGTTGGTCCTCCATGCAGAAACTCGACAGGAAATCCCAAGACAAAACATTAAGCCCTTGGCAGACTTCATTTGCTCTGATACAACAATGCTGAGGGCTAAGTGATGAAATCTTCAGCAAGAATATGTCATCATATTGTTTCTGTCTAGTAATATAATTGGTATCACACAGTCTAGAAGAATGAATCGCTGAACACTTATTTGAATAAGAAACAGCAAAAAAATATACAATGGAATAAAATAATTGTGCTAGCGATTTCTGGTGCTTTTTATAGTGTGTTATTCTTTTCTTCATGCCACAGTGAGAGGCATTGTACTTTCTGAACCTTGCAATTAGGCTAGACTATGAAACCAATCCCTGAAAAATATCGGGAGATGTGATGTTCTGACCTCCTCTTCTAGCTTACAGCATTTAATTACTGCTGCTGTATGTTCTCTTTTCCTGAGTGAGAAAGTGCTCAGTGCAAATGGTAGAGAATGATGGAGACCAGCCATGACTGCCTACACAATAGCTGCTCAGGAAAGAATCAAAGGACACCTTCACCAAAATAAGTACATATAATATTACATACATTTATATTTTGTTTATATAATATATTTTATAATTGTATATAATATATATATATGTTTTGTAAAAATCACTGAGATTTGCAGTGTAGCACTGTAGAGTCCCTAATCTACCCTGATGGATATAATGACCTTGAGAAGTTAATTTCTTCAAAAAAATTAATAATAACAGTACTACCAGCCTTCTCATGATGATACCTGATATTAAAGATTACCTGGGAATGAAAAGAAATGATTATAAAAACACATCTCTTTCTCTAGTCATGGCTGTTTTTAGTTCAAATGACTTAGGGTTTTGAATAAAGTGTATCACGTGTGGGGATGATTTTAAATGCAGGCATTGATTATTTGATAGTCATTTATTCACTTATTCTGTATGTGTGCATGAGTGTGCACTTACATATGCCATAGCATGCATACTCAGGGCAGAGGGAACTAGTGTCAGTTCTTTCCTTCTCGCATTGACTGTGGTGATCAAACTTAGCCCATCAGGCTTGAAGGCTCACTTTTACCCTCTGATGCGATTCCTGAATCATTTTTAAAACCAGAGAAGCTTAGTTGGAAAGAACATTGGGTTTAAAAAGGTGAGAACATTGGTGTGCATGGATCCCTCAACCTTTCTCCAGCTTTGAGCGGAACAACAGACATTAAGAGTACACATAGCCGTGTGTACTTTTCTGTACACAGAGGGGAACTTACCACTCCAATCACGTGAAACTTCACAACATTTTGTCTCTTGTCTGTCTCCTCTCTACTTCAGTAATCACGTTGCAACATCTTCTAGCCAGAAGCCTCAAATCAGTCAAGGATTATTAGAAAGTATTTAAATTTGCTTGTCTGATTTAGGACACTTTATTAATTCAATCTTAAAATTTTGATGGCCAACCTTTTTCCCTTAATTAATAAAAAATATTTCATGGGCTCTCTCTCTAGGTTTGCCAGTTGCTGCCTCACTATGATAAATAACTAATCAGAGTTCTGACCAATACTTTAATTGCAATTTTCTATATAGTATTTGTGCTTTTGCTTAGTCTCTCATGAGTTAGAAGAAGATAAATTCAGATTCCTTTTCAATACATCACCAATAACATTTACAATAGAAATGCATTATATCTATTACTCATCAATACTTAACAGAGAAAATAGTTTCCCCATTCATGTTGATAAGAAAGTTTAAATTAAGATATTAACCATCAAACCCCACCCTAAAAGTGCATTCAGAATTAATATTCATATGAAGAAGATCAATCAAAAGAAAATATCTGTAGAATTTATTATTGTCTTTAGTATCAATCTGCTTTCATGAGGGACATTTCTGTTTGTCAATTGTATTTTCATACCACACACCTTTTCTTTCCATTAACTGTATAATGACAAAATTAAATTCTTCCTCAGTGCTAATGTAATTCATTTTCATTTATTGTCAATATGCTTTAACACATACTAGTAGTAAATAATGATTGAAATAAAACTTGGGGAACAGAGTGGAATGATATGATCCCCAAAGGCGATAAAGACACAAGAGGGGATAAAATGTGTGGTGTCGAGAGGATGTCCAGAGATCACACATTTTCCTTTGGGAGCAGAGTAGAAGGAGTTAGAGTCTATTTGGCTCAGGACGTTAGGACATTGACGTCTTTAGGTAGAAGATTAATGAGGGTGTGAAATGGAAGGGAGGACAGCTCTAGGCTTCCTTATTGAGCCCTCACAATGTGATGAACTTGCTAGTCAGGCTTTATAGGCATTAACTCTTGTATTCTTACAGCACCTACTCAGGCAGATACTAATGATATTCCCACTATAGTAAGTCCTGTAGCCTGTAAATGGCAGGATCGGGATTCTATCCTGGCCATTGAACTAACCTATCCATAATTCTGTCCAGTATGCTCTGATAACTTTATACCTCTAAACAAAATAAGTTAATAGCTTTCAAAGACCATTCCTCAAAATTTCATATTATTTGGGTTGAATATTATCATCTAAAGTTATTGTTTTCATCTAAGTTGAAAACAATCGGAATTTTGTTTTCATAGAGGTTTTGGCTGACACGTAACATAACCTGGGCTATTTAACAATATTAGAAGTAGGCTAGAGGGCTGGCTCATCAGTTAGGAATACTTGCTGCTTTTACACAGGACACAGTTTCCTTCCCAGCACCTATTTGGAAGCTGGCAGTCTTTGGTCCCAAGGAATCCACCACCTTCTTTCGTACTCTAGAGACACCAGAGGTATATGTGACACACTTAGGTACATGCACGCAAAGTATTCAGCATTTGTTAAGATTCATAGCTGGTATTTATAATTTTAAGTATAAAAACTTTTCTTGCAGTTTTATTTCGCAATTATACATACACACATACATACATGCACATGCACAGATGTGCAGTCCACACACATAAATATGTATATAATATTCCCCATTGAGTCCTCTTACAAAAAGAATTCATTTTCTCCTTTCTGGATGAAATGTGTGAAATGTGTAATTTCTTTTTCTGTTCTTGAACATGAAGACAGATAAATTGGAGACCTTGTTGTAAACTAAATGTTTTCCTTGTCACTTGGTGAGGGAATGTAGACTGGACCATCTAAAGCCATTATATCGAAGCTAGGACACTGTTTCCATGTTTCATGCCTGGAGTGAAATAAAACATTTTTAATCACATTTTAATGGCTTTAGTCTTGTCCTAATAAATAAAACATGTGAATTTTCATTCCTAAAATAATTTCTAATAGTCTTATTTTGGAAACATGGTTAAGATGGATCAATGGGTCACAGTGAAGAGCGCTCTGAGTTTGGGGACATTTGGCAAATTTGGGAGACCTTTCTGTGGCACAGTTGGAAGATGTGCTACTAGCATTTGGTTGAGGCAAGAGATTTAATGAAACACGTTTAGTGAGGAAGGTGATCTTCTAAATGAAACCATTACCTAGTCCTAAATGTTAATGTTAGTTTGGCTAAGAAACACAGATCTACATGACACGCTAATAGAATTAACAAGATAAAGTGACTACAGAGAATATCGATACAAATTAAGGTAAGAACATACTTCTAAAATACATTTTCAGAACATCAAATGTCAAAGGAAAAAAAGACTTACCTTTTAAGATGTCCAAGTTAAATTCAAGTGCTGTAGAGCTGAGGAGTGGCCTCACTGACACATACCTACACATGAAAGCCACGGACTTGGCCTTGTGTCTAGAGAGGTCTTTTAGCAGAGATAAAGAAGTCAAGGGTCTTGGGAGGAGATCAACATGAATCATCCAAACTGTCCCTAAGTTCAATGGTAGAAATTATACTTAGAAAATAAGAGAGGCCATGAGAAGCCAGAGGAAGAAATTGGAGTTGTGAAGTCACAAGCCAAGGAACATGGAGAGCCACCAAGAGTTGAGCCCTGCAAGGAAAGATTCTCCATGAGAGTCTATAGCTGGAACACATTGCTGTCTGCACACTGATTGACATGCTGGCCTCAGAACCATGAACGAACGGATGGTGTTCTATTATCTGCAGACACCAGTTTGCAGTCTATTGTTATAAAAGTCCTAGGAAACTAATAATCCACTGGAGTTGTCTGATTAAAAAAATTAAAAAGAAAAAACAAAAAAAAGAAAGAAAAGAAATCTTCGGGGACTGAGTTCTGGAATAGCTGAAAAGAACAGAGTGGACCTGTCTGACTGATTGTCTCTGCCAATAGAGGGAGCCAAAAGGACCGCCGGGCCAAATCAGTCTCCTGGGGAGCCCTCTACTGGACATTGCGTTCAGCCAGCCTGAACTGGCTGAGGGTGATAAGCCTTATATAGACAAGAACCCTAAAGCCAAAACCAGAACTGAAATACACTCAGAAGGTCAGTGTCAGGAAGGGGACGTTCGCTAGGACATTTGTTCCAAGGCTGTCTTCTCACCCAGAGGGGGATGATCATAGTAGGGAATTGAGCACACCAAGACACATATAATCCCATTATGTCAGAACTCCCAAAGCATTACTCTTTCCTTGTGGCTCATTGTTCAGAACACCAGAAACTTGAATCTGCTTGCAAAGTCTGCTAAAACCAAGACTCACTGGCTCAGCAAATATCTATTGGGCTTACCGTTACAGAATGTCCATCAGACCACTACAGGGGTTACTTTACCTCAGGAGCTTATGAAAAGAACAAATGGATTTGTTGATAGTGATTGCCTCAAAGATGGGTTGTCAGAGTTCTGGAGAGTTTAGTGTAATTTCTTGAACATGATAAATGATATATAGACACTGTCATTAGGACCTGACTCTCTTGGAGTGACAACTTGATGATTACCTCTAAGAAGTATGTCAGAAGTAGTGATATTTTATAAAATGTATTCTTTGTCCTAACAACTCTATTCTGGCATGGATCCTTTAAAAAGTCCTCACTAGAGTTGGAGAGCTGGCTCAGCAGGTAAGAGCAGAGGTCTTGCAGACGACCTTGATTTAATTCATTACACTCACAAAATGGCTAACAAATACCTGTAATTCCAATTCAAAGGACTCTGACTACTTTTGTGGGTACTGCATGCACATGATACACAGGCACACATGCCAGCAAATACATGATACACAGGCACACATGCAAGCAAACTCTTGCACCCATAAAACAAACAAAAAACGCTTCATTACTAATCAAGCCTTCTGTTTGCATGCACTCATTCTAAATATCATTCTAAGTATGCATAGTTTTCCTTCATTTTTATGCTCAATTTGTTCTCTTCATCATTTCTTTTCCTTTTTTTTCACAAATCTACTTTTACTTATTTACTCTCTATTAGTTAAAATCCGGGATGGGTACAGTGTCACATGGATCCTGTATCCAATGACCTTTCCAGGAAGGTTGCTTCAGAATTAGGCATGAACCATACCACTGTTTCCATGGGCCCGAGTTACTTTTCCCCAGATCACTCTGGTTTGGTTTGGTTTGCTTCCAGGAGTCACTGTATTGTTTTTTGTTTGTTTGTTTTTGTTTTTGTTTTTGTTTTTTTTGTTTGTTTGGTTTTTGTTTTTTTTGTTTGTTTTTTTTTGTTTTGTTTTGTTTTGTGCACATAAGCACATCTCCTACCTAGGAAGAACTCAGTTTCATCTCAGGCATAATCGCCTTCAATTTTAAGAAGAGCTGTGTGCTCTCTTTGGTTCTGGAGACCTCTCTTGTAGCCAGAAAAAATGGCCTTGCACCACAGCCTTCCAGACATACTTGCTTTTTTTCAGAAGTCCTGTTCGCCAGGCCTCCAAAGGCAGCAAGATGGCTTCTTCATAATTTCTTAAGAGTTCTGAGTGAGGAGTGAGGATAGGAGATACTCAGAACTACACATACTTTGTGTAGTAGCATTAGGGTTAACATTCTCGGCTCTAAAGTAGTGTAGAAAGGGTGCTTGCTTTAAATTCCTTGTGTTACGCGTGAGTTAGACCACACTCAAGCAATGAATATCAAATGGACTCCTTTCACTTCTGCAGAACTTAGGTACCATGAAATTTCTGACTCAAAAACACTGTGCTTTGAGCAGAGACCTGCTGGCCTTTGCAAGGGTATTTGTGATTTGAACAGAACCATCACCACTTAGTCTGTTTCTTGCTAAGGAGTTTTGGTAGGATAAAAAAAAAGCCCATAGTAGTTGAGGGTTACATAGAAACTCTCATATAAAGAAAATTTATTAGTATTCTTGATATCTTCCGTGACACAAGAAATTATATTGTGTTTAATTGTATTGTATTGCATTCTGATTGTATTTAAGTCTCATTGTACTGAAAGAAACATACACCTGGTAATTCTGGCCAAGAGCCCATGGTTAGAAAGTTTACCCACCACTGGGATAAAATTTTTGCTAGGTGAACATAGCATCAAACTGCCATCTGAATTTTGATCTCAGTATCCATAGATTAGCGCTGCTATCATATATTAGCAGAGAAGATTCTTCGTGTAGTGGGTAGCAGTGAACCCAGAAGCTCATAGCTGGTCAGAGTGTCTGTGGAGGGCTCATCTACAAATGTGACATCTATCACACTCTCGATGACCATTGAGGAAGATAAGGTGGAAGACTGTAATAGGCAGAAGGCTTAGAACAGAACAGCATCTTCTAGGTATGACAGGACCACTACACTCATGAACTCATCGGAGATACGGTTCCCCATACAAGACCTGCACAAAATCAATCCTGGTATGAATCAGGGAAGGCACCACGAGCCCCCCTCACTGCTGACTCATTATTAAGAGTTGATGACTGCTGGAGTAGTGACAGTTTTATTTAAGGGTGTGGCCCTTGGTAGGTTAAACCTGCTTCACTAAATGGTCCCACACCACACCCATGAATATATTGGTTAAATAAATCCCACTACCTAAGAAAAGAGAACACAAGAAAATAAGATGGGTGAGGGAAATGGAACTAAGAGAAGTTAGAAGGGAGGGATCATGGTAAATACAATCGAAATACAGTATATGTAGATATGACATTCTCAAAGGTTTAATGAAATATATTTAATTGAATAATTAAAACCCTCCTCCGATCTTCTGTGAAGTTATTTGCTTTAGAGCTTCCTTATGCCTTACAGTCAAGCACCTGAGGTTTGCTGTTCATGGGATGCTTTGCATTGTTTGCAAAATTTGTGCCCATGTATTTAAATTATCTGGGAATTAATGCTTTATCTCCCACTTTTCGCTTCTTTTCCTGCTGCCTACATTGGACTGAGTCTATTTTATTGTATTTCATGCCTATCCTTATCACTGCATTAACTCCAGGGGGTGGAGAGGGAAGAGAACTAAGAGATGACTTGGGTAACTTACCTCCAATTTAACATTATACCCGTTGAAAGGGAACTAAATGCCCTGGCTAACGCAGACAGCCATCTCTGGATGAATTTAGCCCGTGGTTCCAGTACTTGACTCTAGTGAAAAATGCCCTAATGTGCAGTTTAGTTTTGGAAAGCTGCCTCTTGGGGTTAAGGGACTCTCCTGGCAGGCCCTAGTGCATTTTGTGGGCAAGCTGGGGAAACTGCTTCCCGGTAATACAATGGTGGGAAATCAACGCTCTTGTCCCACTTCAAGAATTCCTTCCAAGTCTCTAAAATGTGCTTCAAACTCATTTGCAGGACAAAAATAATAGATGCTGAATCACAGTGTTCTGGTCAGACAATTCGGCTTGATGTCTGCTGTGCGGTAATTCATACTTCTGTTTACAAAGCCATGGTTCTAAGACAAGTATTACTCCAACTCACTAGAAGAAAAGATAGGTGGGTTCTATTTGCAAATGTTAATTAGAAAAATCTGGAGTTCTATGTCAGTCTTTGAACCTCCTTGTAGCACGGATGGGAGGGTCTTTGTATAAATTATTTCTATGGATCAGAGAAGGTTATAGAGATGAACAAATGTGATCAACTGTGTGTGTCTGTGAATGAGTGTGTGTGTGTGTGTCTGTGGGTATATGTGTGTGTGTGTGTATATATGTGTCTATGTCTGTGTGTGTATATGTATGTGTATCTGTGTATGTGTATGTGTATCTGTGTATGTGTCTCTGTGTGTCTGTGTGTGTATGTGTCTGTGTGTATGTGTGTATGTGTGTATTTGTGTGTCTGTGTGTCTGTGTGTGTGTATATGTGTGTCTCTGTGTGTGTGTTTGTGTGTCTGTGTCTGTGTGTGTCTGTGTGTGTCTGTGTTTGTGTGTCTGTGTGTATATGTCTGTGTCTCTGTGTGTGTATGTATGTGTTTGTGTGTCTGTGTGTGTGTCTGTGTCTGTTGTGTGTGTGTGTAAGTGAAAGTTCATAATAAAATCCTTTAGTTGATATGTTACTCACAAAAATGAAAACCTATAGTTTGGACATTTCATACCTAAACTCACTTGTAAAGCTGCATATGAATCATAGCAGTCACATAAATCATTACATGTGGAGGCTGTAGTTACCTCCAGCACACAGACAAGATCCTCCTCAACCAACATAGGGAGCTTTTATCTGTGCAACTGTGAAAATAGATATGTATCTAAATTTTCGCATTAGTTGGCTGGTAAATGCCAGGCCTCTGAGGAAATGGAGGATTTCACATGAAATCAATATATGGTGTCTATATCTAATACAATATTGAGGACATAGTCACAGCAAAGGGTTAGGTCTTCTTTATCTGAAATTCAACTTTCATGGGCTTTTCTGTATCTTTACTCCCTAAATTTAGCTGTCATCACGTTCTCTGTATTCAGTCACCTTTACTCCAAACTTCCATTTTCTGTGTCTGTTTGTCTATGTATGTGCATGTGTACATGTGTACATGTATATGTGTTTCACTGGTTCATCTGGATTCCACCAAGCCATTCTGTCTAGTTGGTAATTTCCTTTTTCTCTATCTCTGGTGATTGCAAATCTGCTATTTGAAAAGTACCTTTTAAGGGATGAATGACTCTCTTCTGTGTTTTGCCAAGCACAGATTGCAAGTGTGATGGTCATTTGATTCACAGGTTCAGAGTACACTCTGATAACAATGATCAAAGCAGCCTGAACTGCACCATTAGTCTGACAGTACAGGAGCATAGAGAGTTGGACATTTGCCTTCCCAGCTGCCTGTCGAAATGCTGTGCATTTTGACATCCATCAATTTTACACTGAATATCCACTCAGAATTAGTGTTCACATATTACAAGACTTACCAGTCGCTCAAGGCTTCAAATGCATTAATCTTGATCTCATAGAGTTTATAATCTAGTAGGAGAAACTGGTAAGAAAACACCAGAAACAGGAAGGTTTTTAATCTTAATGCTTGGTGAGGTAGAAACAGACAGATCTCTGGGTCTCACTAGCCAGACTGTAGCCTAAGTCGTGAGCCCCCAGGCCCCTGTGAGAAAACCTTTCTCAAAACATCAAGGTGAATGGCTCTTAGGGTCAATCCCTGAGGGTAACATCTTGGCTCCACATATATGTGCTTGAATGTGTCAAAGTGTACACACAAACGCACACACACACCCCAAAAGAGAAATAAGCAATGACTGATATACTTTTAGTATAGCTTCTTCAACACTTTTCTGAAGATTACTTTGTACAGTGTGTATGTGGAGGGGTTGGAGGTGGGGGTGGGATGGAGTAGGCCGAGTCTGGGTGTGTGTTTAAGATTTTCTTCCACGTGGCTCATCTGTCCTTTACCTAGCCATTCTGCTAAGTTGGTAATTCCTTGCTGTCTCTGTGAGTTCCATATCAAACAACCAAATGGGTTCGGGTGATGACTTACTGAGAGCAAAAATTAGCCTGAGTGCAGGTCTAAGGGCCTCTTCTCTAAGAAAAGAACCTGAGAGTTTGCATGTGATTTCTATTTTGAGTCCTCAGAGGCCTTTCTCCACCTTCCTTCCTGGGTTCAGCTGTGTTCCCGGTACTTGAGGTTACTGGAGAGACAACCTTGCTGTAAGCAAGTGGCTTTTTCTAAATGTAGTTCCTGACTTTTGGAAACTAATGAGAATTTGGCAATGCCTGGCTATCAATACTTTGTCAGTACTAAGCAGTGAGCAAAAGTGGCCTCAATTTTAATCATCTCCTTCAGCTCAGGAGGAGCTGGCCAGTTTATTCAAGGAGGACACGTGGCCATTGGCATCCAATGTAGGTTACATTTCTCCCATGGGAGCCTTCCTTTAGGGTTGCCCAATAAAATATAGAACAAGCCATTACTTTGAATTTATATAAGCAATGACTATATTTTAATGTGATTACATCTAATACAACATTGTGGATATATTTAACTTAAAGTTGTGTTTTATTTATCTGAAATTTGCGTTTAATTGTGCATTCTACATTTTTAATTACCTAAATTTAGTGACAATATCTCTTTTTTTCTAGGTGTTCAGTGACTTCGATTAAACCTTCTGTTATCTCTCTTTTCCTTTATTTCTCCTTACCCACATGCTGGCCAGACTGGCTTAGTTAAGTTGAATTGGCTTCATCTCCTGCTTGGGTTTCGTCCAATGTTCTATACAATAAGGCATGTTTATGTAGTGTGAAAATTAATTTGAAATAAATGTCTTACGATAGAAATAGTAACCTATTCCATAGCAACTTAATTGATGCTAACATATGTGCGTATAGTGTATCTTCACAAGATTGTGGTATATTTAGATGACAGACTGAATATATGATAATAGCCCTTTAAAATTATGGTGCCTAATGATTTGAGCCCTTAGATTTTATGGAGGTGGCCTGTTGTGTACACATGATAACAAAACTCCCTAACAGCACATTCTCAGAATATATTTTTGTTTAAAAGTGACCAAACCTACACACACACACACACACACACACACACACACACACACACACACACATTTTCATATATATAATATAGCAGCTGAAAATAGAATTTCACTTCCCCTAATTTAAGGCTATTACCTGAAATTTTTGAAAAGAAATTATAAAGTTTCCAATAAATGGTTAAGTTTCTGAATTTTGTGGAGGAAAATACCTAAAATGTAATTTTTTCTACTACTCTAAAGCTGTGGTCAATGACATTAATTTCTTAATTGTCTTCAAGCTGACACTGGTTCCAAGAACATCAGGGTCCCCCATCTCCTTTTCCCCATAACAGCGATGACAATTCATTTCAGAAACTCCTGTATTATTATTGGATACTTTAGGTTTTTCTTTGCTATTAATGTTAACATTTCTCATTTACTTTCATGATAAGACCTTAAAAAGTATACACTCTAGAGTTTATCTCATGTTACAATTCTACCCACAATTCTATCTTAGGACTTGGAGAATTCCCTTGCATGTTCTAAGTACCAGATAAAGTATCTGAATCAACATTAGAAGATAACTCAGACTTTGTGAAGATGAACTGAGGGCATACAAATGAAGAATAATAGTAACTAATATTCTTTTAATTCACGTTACATAAGCATTATTTTTAAAGTATTTTGGAAGATAAAATGAATCTATACCAACAGTGCTTTGCTCACACAATGCAGGGCCAAGGCTACCGGTGAGCCGTAGTCCCTAGTGCTCATGCTCTCAGCAGCAGTGCTATTTTTAGTCTTAATTCATGGACTTCTATATCCCCAAATGTTTCATGAATTTTGTTTCATACTTAGATCAAAGATAGCACAACTCTACCATTTTAAAATAGGTACTTGTCTTAGTATATATGTGTGCTCCTTTATATCTGAGGCTTAGAGGTTTATAAACAAGACTTGATCACCTTGACACTCAAAAATTTAAGTCCACAACCAATGACCCAGCACGTTTACTGGTTGATGAGAGACTGTTCCATTGGTAGTGTCTTTCCTTTGTGATATCCTCACATGGTGCAAGGGGAAAAGCTAAAAAGAAATAAGCATTGTTTCTTCCCATGAAGGAAAAGGTAGATAATAAAATAGATTATCATCATTTACCATGATTGTTGATCTTACAGTAGACTCAACTCCTAAATGCCCCATCTCTTACTGCTATGACATTGAGCTTAAAGTTCGAATGTAACCGTTAGACGGTATACACACTTTTAATCCACAATGTGCCCTTTTGCTCATATTAGAGAGCAGAGTGAGCACTTGTTTACATAAACAGTGTCAGGCTGCAGTCCATCTAGCATAGTAGTTCAGCCATTCTGATGAGCTGCAGGTAGAACAACATGTCACCAAACACAGAAACAACAGGAAAGACAGGAGAGAACTGTCTCTGAAGAGAAGTATTTCCCAATATGGTGGTCCAGAGCAATCAGGAGAGTCTAGTGGGGAAAAAGGCTAGTAGGTATGCACACACTGTGCTACTAACTATGGAAAGTAAACCAAATAACTCTAATTGACTGATAGATTAAATGAACCACTAGACAAAGTGGTATAGTTGTTATAAACCCAAGTAAAATTGCTCTAGGGTCCCTGGATGAGTAACCAGAAAAGAAGCAATGGTTGAATCACATCCTAAGCATGGCAGATTCTTCGGAGGGAGACAAAATATCTTACATTTTAGGCAGCACTGGTATCAACAGGAATGATGTTGGGAAGCTATTTATGACTTCCCTTGTAGCCTACAAGCAGGAAGGATGGTGATGAAAACAGACCCTCACCTATAAATTGCCATGGTAATAGACTCTGGACTAATAGGATCTCAGGTCTCCAGCTTCTAGAGGTGATCCAGATTGTGAGAAACCAACTGCTCCAACCACTGCAGTCAGACAGCATTGGCATTGGAGGATTAGTTAAGCCTGATACAGACAGGGCATCCTTCCTACTACCCAATGACCTTGCAGCTTTGGTCCTGCGGGCACATTTCACTAGCATATTACATGGAAGATTTTCCTTGTGGTCATGACAGAAGTGACCATAGAAACAGTATTTTAACTCTTGAACATTTCCTCTGTGGATCCAAGGGTCAAGACAAGAGAGTGTTGGCTTGCTAGCCATGGCAGCCAGATTAACACGTACCACCTGAAGATATCAGAAATATTAGGTAGAGAAACTGAAAATCACTTCTATTAGTTAAACTGGAAAGTGGTCCCAGTATAAATAGGTGAATCTCTGTTCTCACTGGTGGGTGGAATGCACAACACCTAGGTTTTACTTAAATGTGCAATCTCATGCGTATTCATTGATGTGACTGGGAAGCAATCGCTGTCATTTGCAAGGTGCAAGACATACTGCCATGTGCTGTGGACACATGAGAAACAAAATAGACATGCCTCTAATGTTTCTTTCTGGAATCTTCAGTTTAGTTATTGCATCCATTCAAAGAAACTTAAGTTGAAAATCATGTTTCTATTAATCTGAAGCATTTAAACCTCTTATGTGAAAGAAATGTAGAGGTGTGTATGTGCAATAATTATGTAAAAATGAAATCCTAAAAAATGGGCATAAAGGCTAGACATAGAAATAATTTTGTGCACGTAGAAATAATAATTGTGGCTATTGCATTCTAACATTTGTCAGGAATATATGTGTATATTTGAGTGTGTGTGTGTATAGATGTGATATATATATGTATATATATATGTATATATGTATACCTGCTATACCTGCTTGTATGCCACAAAATGGATAGTTACATCATATATAATATACATATATACATTATATTTTATAATATGTATATGTGTCTGTGTGTATATACATAATATATATTATGTGTGTATATATAATTTATATGTAGAGAGAATATATATTCTATCAGTTTTCTTCACTACAGAAGGGTTTTTCTCCTCTGAGTCTCTCATCCTCTCATTTGCATTCCATAGTTTCAGCATCCAGTAATCCAAGTGTCTCATGTCTATACCGTCTAGATGAAATAAATCCATCCCACCAATCAGGTAGAGGGTAGATATTGAAGGTGTCCCATCGTTCTCACAGACTGACACATTATTTTTAATTCAGAGGTAAAAGAGAGGTGAAATAGTTATATATGTTCTGACATATGTTCGCTATCATGTTGTTATGATAGATATATTTTCCTAGCATATCACCATTCAGCCTGAAATACAGCTTGGTCATTTGGAGTTGGTATTATTGGTATTATGAACATGTCAACAGCTGTCACAATTGGCAGATGTGATGCGTCAAATAAGATAAATGGTTGTTAGTACTTAAGAATTGTTAATTTTCTTTGTCCCATCAAAAAGAAAAATCACGTGACTACAGAGTATGGTTCAGGCCTCAGGATAAAATGGCTGTAATCTTTTAAGGAAAGTAAAATTAAATGCTACAAGGATGTGGTTGATAAAAGGCTGGAGGATGAAAGCACTAAATCCACTGTGAGAAGCAGGTTTCACTTGTGCCTAACCTTGAGCAAATGGTGGGTGTTTAACATGTACTAGTTAACTTGGGGAATCCAGGCAGGAGGAAATGTGGATCTTGGTATGAACTTGAGGGATTTGCTGAAAAATAAGTAGGCTCCATGGGATTCCAATGAAATAAAATCATTCAAAGAGTAGATACATTAGGGAAGCCTTAACAGTGTATGGGAGTTATTTCATGCATAGTGCGGAATAAGCCGTGACAGGCTTTGTACAGGAAAGCGTGTGCTTTCATCAGTGACTGTAGAAGAATTAATCTGACAGCTGTGCAAAGACTTGAGGTAAGAAGGACAAGACAGGGAGACCATTAAGACAGCTAGGCGTTAGTCAATGGTGAATCATTACCCCATACATAAAACTACAGGATTACCTATAGGAGATTTATTGTACTGAATGGATTAGAGTGCAGGTAGGAAAAGAGTAATTAAATGAAAAGAATCCAGGAGACTGTGCCGGCTTGAGGAAAGTGATGAGCTTAGGGCACTTGAGTGAAGAAGATAAAAGACAGAACGCTTGCTGTTGTATGATCCTGGGTAACACAGTGTTTTGTGTTGGGGAAAAAATCCTTTGGAAACATGGTTAATAAGTGATAATTAGAGGGACTTAAGAGAAATTATTAACAGTGCCCTGACTCTCACTGACCTATAGCACGCTGGTAAAATATACACATTATGAGGCAATGTTTAGAGGAAAATGGAGTATTGAGGTCACTGTAAGTCCCTATATCCACAAACAGGTCATTATCAGAGATCATCTCTAGATCAAAATGTGAAAAATGTACCATGTTCAAATTAGCATGCAAAATAAAACATCGTTACCAAGTAAATTATGTGATTATGCCATGAATAATTCATCGGCGCTGGCAATACAATTAGCTGCTTATAATATAATGATGTAACTATTACATTCATGTACAGTAAGCCTGACCCAAATTGTACTAATAGTAAGACCAAATTCAAATGCAAAAGAAAGGCCCCACTGTCTCCAACCCAAAGCCACACAATATTTCTTGCTTGTAGGACAAAGAAATAGTGAGTAGGCAAAGCCCATTCATGGTTAAAACTGGTTACAGAAAAATGGGATAATTTCATATATGAACATTTTATAAGATCTTGAATAAAGTTACTTAGGCCAGTATTGTGATCTAGTCAATGTGTTATATATATATTATATTAAAAAGCACATAGACAAAAACTTAAGTATATAGAAATCCTTTTTTTATGTTTTATTTTGTGTAGAATCTTTGGCTTGCCTGTATATCTCAGTATCTCGTGTGTGCATTTGGTGCCTATGCAGGTCAGAAGAGAGTCTGCACCCCTGGCCCCGAGTCAAAGAACACTGGATGCCAGCACGTGGGTGCTATGAATGTAGTGTAGGCCCTCAGGAAAGGCAACAGCTCTCACAAGCACCAAAGCATTGCTCCAGCATCCACTCCTCCTTCTCAATTTAATTTCTGTCAATTTATTAGTCTGCCTGTCTCTTTCTCTCTCTTTCCCTCTGTGTGTGCACTGCACATGTACAAGTTCGGGCACACAGGTAAAAGTCCAAGGATGACTTTCAAAGGTTGGTTTTTTTCCACACACTTGAGTATCTAGCACTTTTTATATGCTGCATCATCTCACGGACCCAATAGCTGACTATTCTGAATAGAGGCATTTTAACTGTAATGAACTGTCCCTTAGCTTTTCTATAGAACAAAACCTTGAGGTTGACTAGGCATAAGCTGGTTAATGGTTGGCCTGAATCAATAAGGAAATGGTGTCTACAGTGAACTTGCATAAAAAACTGTACTTTCTGGAGATTCTATTCACTTAGCTTACTTCAGCCTTCTTCGTGATGAAATTTGCTCTCTCTGTGGTTCTGTTGGCTTAAGGCTGAGTTTGCCTATTACTCGTCACTCTATGGAGTTTTACTTGGAACTTACACACTCCACAGACTGTAAGTGCTGCCAAGGCTTACAACAAAGGACCCACCCGGACCCAGTGGTTCCAGGTTCCTGCTAGTAAGTTTTGCTTTCCTACCAGTTAATAGGCAGCAGTGACATATGGCCAAGCAGAATGCTCCCTGCTAAAAGCCATGATCCTGTCACCTGTTTGTTGTCATGTCAGTGAGCACCCTATGGGGAAGAAGGCAATATGGTTCTGAAGTTTAAGTGAGATTCTGCACGGTCAGCAGGACTTCTTTTGCACAGAGCATTCCCACAAGAGCAGTTCTGAGTCTGTCATCCAACTCCTTGATTGTTACCTGGTATAGGCATGAATGAATCACATTCCAGCTGTTTATATGTATGACATCTGTATGGCAGAATATGTTGATAGAAAAAAGCCTCATCTTATAATTTTCCTGTGTGTAAGCCTTTTTAATGTACGCACTCTTTCACACGCACAACCAACTTAAAAGTGCTACTACCAGTTGTGGAAATACATCAAAATCCTGCCAAACCTGTTGATTGAGAAACATTTAAGGCACTGAATAAAATCGCCAAGCACATGCAGACACACCCACGTTAACATTGCTGAACCTGCAAGAATTGTTAGATTAAGAACAAGTGTGAATCCAGGACAAGGAGAGCTGGCAGAGCTGCACAGGTGTTCTAGAACTGTCTTAAGGAGGAGGTTTGAGACCCACAGACCACATGCAGTTTGAAAACATAAAACTATGGGCTTCCGAATATGTGCCCAACCCTCAGGTAAAACTGGCACTTCCAAAAGATCCTCAACAAAATAGAATAGCTGTCACGCAAAGGTTGTCACCGAGGAAAACAGACTCTTCTCTGCTTGACGTAGGGTGAAAGCAGAACAAAACAACAAACAAATTGATAAAGCAATCTAGCAAGACACAGTCCAATACATCCAAATGACAGATCCCTCTACACAGTAACAAAGGGCGAGACAAAAAGAAAACGACACTTCTCGTTTTTAATACAAAGCATTAAAAAGAACAAAATACTTAGGAATACATTTAAGCAAAAAAAGACAACCAACATTATACTACAAAAATGCCAATAAGAAACCATGTAAGAAATAAATACTCAGAGAAACATACTTTGTTCCTTAATGAAAAGACACTATTGGGAAGATGGCAATGATACCCTAAGTATCTATGAGTTAAACTTCTGCTTGAAAGTTTATGGCTGCTTTCTTCTCAATAGTTAGAAAGCACAAAGGTGAAAATGTAGCTCAGCATAAATCACTTGTCTCACACGTTTCCTCACACGTTTGATCTCTACTACCCACCTGGAAGCAGAAATTAGATTATAGCAGTAAATGCTCTATGATTCCAATTATATGCCACATCCAGAACAGGCAATGCTGTAGGTGTAAAAGGTGCTTTAGTAGTTGACTGGGACTAGAGAGAATGGATGGTAGGCAGAATCTGCTTGCCGCTCTGCAAAGGGTTTTCATTTACAGTTGTCAAAGTATCCTGGGAGTATATTCAGATGGTGGTGACATTTCCATGTGGCTGAATTACAAAATTCCACTGAGTGGATTCTTAACTGGTAAATTTCTTATTAAAGAAAATTTGCCTTGATTTGGACAAATGCAAAACAGAATATAAAACAAACTAACAAGTCAAAGACTATTTCTCCAAAGAGATTTTTGAACACATGTTGACCCTGATTTGGGTTTGTACTCTGAATTTATTTTGCCAGCTGATGGGTTGTGCCAGCTGGTAGGTGGTATTTTCTGGAGAAGTACTCTCTCAGTCTAGGACTCAGAATAGCCCCACAGAAGTCTCATCACATCTAACCTCAGAAGAACAAAAAAAGTATAAAATGCATCAGGTAATAAAACCACTAAGTCCAATAAAAAAACCCAAATTCCAAAAGGAAGGACGCACACTCTCACAAGGACTATAGATAGTAGAATTACTGAATTTAGCATGTAATAAGAATGCCCCATATTTAGAGATGCTTTTTAAAGAAAGACACAAAGTCCGAGAGCAGTGAATATGGACTGCAAAAATTGACAAGACAGAATTTATTTTAAATTTTAAAATTACAAAAACAGTTGGTCTGGGCGTTCTATGTCAACATGGCACAAGCGAGAGTCATCTGGAAGGAAGAAACTTCAACAAAGAATATTCCACCACCAGAGATTGGTCTGTGGGAAAGTCTATTGAGGGATGGACCCAGCTCACTGTGGGCAGAGTCACTCTTGGGCAGGTGGTCTTAGATGCTATAAGAATGCAGGCTGAGCTAGCCAGGAGCAACGAGCTAGTAATACTTCTCCGTGGCCTTCGCATGAATTTCTGCCTCCAGAAATTCCTTGACTTGAATTCTTTCCTGAGCACTCTCAGTAATGGAGTACGATATGAAAAACTGTAAGCTAAACTAATCTCTTTATTTTCCAAGTTGCTTTGGTCTTGGTGTTTTATCGTGGCAACAGAAACCTTAATGGAAACAATATTTGAAATGGAACAATGTGATTTTTGAAATTTAATAGTGAGTGGAAATTAGACAGCAAGCACAGCTAAAGAGACAATCTACAGTTGAAAAATATAGAAGAATTCACTGTGGAAGAAATGACCTTGAATTCAATCTGAGTAGAGGTTTAGAACCATTAAAGTTATAGGGCCTAGCTTATGTCTTAGTACTAAATCATAAGAAAGTACAGATACTAGGGAAAGACGTATGGGTGAGAATTTTCCAGAATTAATGACAATATAGAAGCAAGCTGTGCAAGAAAAGCTGTGACTTTTATAGAATTCCCAGTGATGCAGAAACCATTGCACATCCCCTCTAAACCAAATAATGTTAAGTGCAAAATTAGACCCTAATATCTGTCTGTATGACAGAATGCGCAGCTCGTGTTGTCTCTCTGCTTATGCTTCTGTAGTAAAAAAATGTCCTTACTAGGAATTCTATTTTTTTTCTAGCTCTGAAGGTTGGAAAGTCCAAAGTAACACTGTTGGCTAATCCGGTTTCTGACGAGAAGGACCTTGAGCTTCCTGATGGTCACTTCCCTCCTATGCAGTCAGGGGTGGGGCCGGATCTCTAGTGAGAGTCAGAGGGAACAGAAGACCAAGGAGAGTGACAGTGGACCTTCCCTCGCCTTCTGAAACTATAGTATGACCATCGCTTCCCACTCGAACATTAACCTTGATTGGCTGTTAAACGCTGTCTCTTTTCCCTCTCTGTTGTTAAAAATAGATTGGCAGGATCTAGGTAAGTGCACCAGTGGGGACTTACTTTGGATCTCAAATCTGGAGATGAGCGAACAAGGATCTGACAACACTGGTAGTCTTTTTACTGGCAGAGTCCTAATGTGGTGTGCGGCAAGGCATAGCAAGGGAGGAAGGAAGGACGGAAGGAAGGGAGGGAGGGAGGGAGGGAGGGAGGGAGGGAGGGAGGGAGGGAGGAAGCTCATGCATGCATGAGTCTCTTCCCTATCCACTTCGGTGTGTGTGCCTGTCTGTCTGTCTGTCTGTCTGTCTGCCTGCCTGCCTGCCTGTGACTACGTGTTCCCTCTTCTTTAAAAGTCACCAGTATAGAATGATGACAACGCCATCCTGATGATATTCTCTGTTTGTAATCAGTCCCCAGATTCTGCCTCTAAACACCATGACACAATTAGGTTTCCATCAACTCAATACCTCACAAGGATAAAACTCATGGACTTCAGAAACAACATGTTGTTCCTCACACCATAGTAAACCTCATCTCCAGGGGGCAGTCAAACTCAGTGTAGGAGCTGAGGGCAATACCATTCAGTCTGTAGTACTTGTTTGTTCCAAAGCAGGTTTGTGTACAGACCCTGTGGTTGAGTTCACCTTATTCCTTAATTAAAGAGGAAGTTTGATGTTGGTAAGCCTTTCTCTCCACTCCAGATTCTTCCTCAGAGGCGGAACCTTCTTGGTTCTGAGCCTCAGGAAGCAAGCCTCTGCAATTGCTCTCCGGCTAGCAGGTTACTGATTACTTTTGGCCCCTGGGATAAACTGGCAGATGATCAATTTTCTGGAGGCATGAGAAGCCACAATATTAATTTTCTGTTCCTCCCCCGTGTTAGCTCTGCACCTTGTGTGGCTGCCTTAAACCTCCAACGCTGCACCTGGAAATTCCTTTCTCTGTCACACTGCTAACGGTGTTCTGGTAACGCTCCTTTGCCCTTGCCCCTTCAGCTAAGAGGTAACCAATGTGTCTAGAGCCAGGGTAAGTCTTGAAACTGTGCCCAGGTCTCCATCAAGAGTGTTGCTGCTAACATTTCTTCACTGAAAGCTTACAAAGAGTGAATTCCGTTTCTTTGAGACCAGGGGCTTGGCTATCTTTGCTTAAATTTCCCTTTTAATTTAAATCTCAGTGTGTGGACCTGCCAGTCTCCGTTTGTATTTAAGGGGGGAGGGGGAGTTCATAGGTAATTATCAGAACTAGAAGTGAAACATGAAAAAGAGAAGGAGAAAGTGCTAGAAGAATTCGTTACAAATCTGCATAAAGACATTGTCCCTTACACCTTTAGAAAACCTCTCAACTCTCAAGGGATGTCATAGGAGAACTGTGTAGACAGAATGCCCTTTGTCTTCTTAGGAATAAGTTGAAAGTTATTACCCAAGATCTCTCCATTGCTTTATTGGGAGGGTTATGAGGGGCCATTTTTCCGTTTCCCTACTTTAGAATGAGAAGTGACCATTTTCAGTACTTGAGTATAAAATAGGTCATTTCCCTCTTGCTTTGTCAGAGAAGTCTGGCTTCCTTAAATTGACTGGCGAGGTTTATTCATGGAGTTGCTCTAAGCAGTGTTAACTGTGTTTCAAACTCAGCCCTCTCCTCATTGCTTCCTAAAGAAATCTTGAAGTTCTAAAGGCAACAGGTCACCGTGGGTGCTGGGGAAAGCCTTCATCAGAGAAGCGACCCCAGTGGGCCCCACTCAGCTATAAGTCCAGATGCTCTGATAGAATGGCCAAGAAGTCAGAGCAGGAGA
The DNA here is from genome assembly GCF_021556685.1 of Rattus norvegicus. Lineage (NCBI taxonomy): Eukaryota > Metazoa > Chordata > Mammalia > Rodentia > Muridae > Rattus > Rattus norvegicus. Next base: position 29,013,570 of record NC_141544.1, on the reverse strand, counting down.
CAGGATGTAATGGGACAGGAATAGTTTTCTCAGCAGACAGAGAGAAATCTGTCCTCAAAAAAGTATAACCGTGAGTGTTTATTGATGACAGAAGCATTCCCACGTTGGACTTCTCGAGTCCCTTCATTCACCAGACTTATTTTAAAAGAGGTGGCCACAAGGACACCAAGCCTCACCCTCCATGCTAGGCCAGGCCAATGTCTGTCACAGTGTATGTTGCTAAAGTGTGGCTTGAAGATTAGATGAAAGCTCTTTTAGAAGGAAGAGGAGAGGAAAAGGAGAAGGGGGAGGAAAGGGAAGAAAAGGAGAAAGAAAGAAAGAAAGAAAGAAAGAAAGAAAGAAAGAAAGAAAGAAAGAAGGAAAGAGAGAGAGAGAAAGAAAGAAAGAAAGAAAGAAAGAAAGAAAGGGCAGAAGGAAGGAAGGAAGGAAAAATAGAGGAGGAAGGAAAGAAAACTAGCTATTTTTCATGATCTGTCCTGAGAAAATATTTCTAAACTCACCCTACAAACTGCTGTCTATAACACCATTGGAGTCAAATGGGCCCCTTTCAGACAGGGAAATTCACAGCTGCTGGCTGTGGCATGCAGGGCACGCAGCCAGGGACACCTAAGAGCAAGTGCTTGCCTCTCTCTCTCACCCAGAATGATGATGCAGGAATGACAAAGGGAGATACTGGGGAATGTCAAGTCAAACAAATCATAGCTCTTCTCCGGTGGCTCCTGTGACCTTGTTCTGAGGTAAGGCACACAGGCGGGAGGGACATTCAGGATAAGCAATGTTTGTCATCTGAGGCTTCTATCTGCTCCAAACGGAACTTTAAATCTCCCTTATGGAGGCATTGACATTTAGTTTGGCACATTTTCAGATACTAGGGGAAAAAAAAAACATGACTTGACAAGAAAAAAAGTCAAGTTAATACACAGGAAAAGGAGGCCATTATTTCCATAGTTCAGCATCTAATTTACATAGAAGCATGCAAACACGCGTTTTTGGACACTAGAATTTCTATTGTTTTACATTACTGTTTTTTTCTGTCACTGAGTCAAGGAAGATAACTGTGGCTTTTACAAATCCCAAATCAAGTAAAATTAGGTTCCCCATTGCTACATCCAGAATCAATCAATCTTTCTTTCTTTCTTTCTTTCTTTCTTTCTTTCTTTCTTTCTTTCTTTCTTTCTTTCTATCTTCCTTCCTTCCTCCCTTCCTCCATCCCTCCCTCCCTTCCTTCTTTCCTTCCCGTGCTTATTTTCAATCATATGAGGTTTTTATCTAAAAGTCGCTGAGTTGACCTGTCTCATATTAAGCTTTATCGCCTGCAAAGATGAAGGAGGCGGTCGTCCAGGGAAGTATTAGCATTCTTCTTAGGGTGGTTATAAATATTAAATTGGGCACATGCTTATCTGATAAACTTTACTATACATAGACCAAGTTTCGATTAGGGCAGGGGCAGGGGTATTATTTTATATGACAAACTGATCCAGCTCTTTCCCCAAATTAAAACATGAGGACTCCTGAGGGACTGTGTGCACACACATGCCTTTAAGGAGAGAGACTTTATAATCGATAGGCTCGCTGAAAGTTTATTTTTGTCCCCGTTAGAAAGAGCGTCTAATTCTGCCCCCCCCCAACCAATGCGCACACTTCGCTCCAGCCTGAACATCCTGTGACTTCAGTAGTCCTGACATTTTAAGGTGGTATTTGATCCTTCCAAATCTTTGAAGATCATTTTTCTGCAGACTCTTCACCATCCCACCTTTAAAGATAAAAGGCCAGTCTGTGAAGGAGATCAGGTCGAAGAAAGTTCAGTTTTGTAGTTCCAGCAACAGGACACTTCCCTCACTGACTGTCTCCCACATATCAGTTATTTGAGACAGACTTTTTTATTTGTTTGTTTGTTTTTCTTTTTTAGAAGAAAGAGAGGTCTGGTGTCAAAAGTGCTGCCAAACATCCCCAAATCACAGAGTCTCTTAACTCCGACAGGTTAAGAAAAGACAGTTTGCCTTCATACCTTCAGCTTTCCTTATTAACTTTGACCTCGGCCTTTTCTCAGTCAGCTGCTTACACAGGCATTTCACACAGGAGAAGTGAAGGAAATTCCAGAAGAAAAGCAAGCAGCATAAAAACGACTTTTTACGGAAAGTTCAACAACCTCCAGAGAGATCGAGTATGGCATGCTGAAGGAGCTGACTTCATTTATTAAATGCACTTCCCGATGTGTTAAGTAACTCGTTCTTCTAAGTGCACAGGGTTTGTATTACTCTTCTCTCTGCTGCCTCCTTCCCCTCTGTAGGATTTATGATGTTTTCCTGACAGGCTCCATGTGCCTGAGGCCCATTAGGTAGGACTGAGGTCTCACCTTTTCTAAGTCCAGAAGTCATCCTGAGGAAGTGCTATTACTTCATGTGTAAAACTGCAAAACACACACAGAATCACTTGGAACAGAAACTCTTTCTGTCAAGGGTTGCTCTTCCTCCAAAGTTTCTTCTCTGAAAACTTATTACTATTATTATTAATTACTATTATTAGTTTTGCTGATTTGATTATGCTCTACTGAAGGTAGTTAGAAAATGATATAAAATAGGAAATATTGTTGCTTGCAAAACAGTGTCAAAGGCCAACAAATAAACCTTCAAATTCATCTGCAGCACATGTCAATTAGATGCTGTCCAGAAAATAGGGCAAGCAACAGGACTTCTTCCTCTGTTCAAAGTGTCAGTCCAATTCAGTTTCAACCCAGAATGTGTTTTAGGTCTGAGGTAATAGGCCTACCTCATTTCTTCCATAGATTTTGTCTGGAGGAGCGACCAACTGGATCCACTTCAACTCTGGAGATCACTACATGCCACCACATACTATATTGTTGGCCACGAGCAGCACTGAATCTTCACGTGTAGCTTCTTACACTGTCATGCCCCATAGTTCCCACAGCTAAATCTATACTTTCCAGCAAAGAACACAAGCCTGCAATTGCCCTTACAGTTTCAAAGCTTAGCTTTGCAGGTAATTGGGGAAAGTTAGTTATGTTCTCCGTGCACAAGTTAATTCATTCCCACTAAAACAATTACAGCATTGACTGTGTCATGAGTCTGTGAGGATTGTATAGTTCACATGAAGCTGCTTAGGAACATGTAAGCATTCATGTGTGCATAATTATACATTACTGTACTTTTATTTATTTTCATTATTTTTATTGTACAAATGTAAATTTCTTTCTTCATATCATAGAGAATTGACACAGCAACATTAACTTGATTTAATTAGCTCATAAAATCTGGACCTGCCAAGCTGGTCAACTGAGGCCACTTTTGGGAACCCAGAGGAAGAAGGTATCTTCTATATCTATTATATAGTCTATCTATTTATGGGGATAAATAGATGTTGGTAGAAGTGGAGGTTTCTGGAATTGTCTGAAAATAGTTCCTATTGCCAAACTTTTGTACATCAAGTGTGTGTACAAGAAAGACCTCAGAAAGTCAGCACTGCTATAGGACTGTGCACAAGCCAAGTATCTGAATAATTTCTGGTGACTGGGCTTTTTCCCTGTTGAGTTCGATGACTGTACTCCACTAGGAGAAAGGTCATGAAGCATGGTTCCTGCTAGGGCTGACATTTAACAAGGAGTGATTGATTTGAAAGCAGGATTGATACTCAGATTTAGTCTACCGGTGTTTTGCTAAAATCCCTTTAAAATGGGACTGTAAGTTCATCCTCTCTTTTTCTTTCCTCTGAATAGATTTTTTTTAACTAGGCCAAAAACTACCAATAGCCAGCTCAAGTAAAACACAAGCCAATTCATGTCTTCAGTGTCCACCATCTGAGTATCTCCTAGTTAGAGGAATGATCACAGTTCTTAAAGTATGAAAACACTAGTTACTGATCGCTACCTATCCTGAGCCCTCACTGCTAACACAGGAGCTCCAGATGAAATCTAAATTTGCTATTTCAAGCCCATTGCTGTGTTGATCATTTGAGATAAAAATGACATAGTTTTGAGTCTTCGGAAACTGCTCCACTTAACTCCCAAACCGTTGCTTTTGAAAAAGGCTAATTTGGGGTTGGGTACATTGGTGTTGCTGCCTTGTAAAACGGCAAGCTTTTTTTTTTAAAAAGAAAAAGAAAGAAAAGAAAAAATGAAAAAAATGGCAGCAGAGACATTTTTTCTAGCCCATGTCAGCACAAAAGGGTGACTCAGTTGTTTCATCTCCCAACAGCTGCATGCTTTCATTGACATTTGGTGACCTTTCTTTGTGCACCCAGCCTAACCTCTTAGGTTATTTCCTGGCCTCCCTTCTGTGACCTATGACCGAAGCTGACCTTTAGCTGGAGAATGTGACATTTTGTTCTCCTCTAGCTGACATGTGATGCTCTCATTATTCAAAGGTATGTGAAAATAACGACCCGGGGTGACCTGTGAGCTTCCTTTCATTTATTGGTTGGTTTTGGTGCTTGTTCAGCATGTAGTGGCCTTGGTTGAAAGGGGGTGAGACTGGGAGATGGAGAGGAGAGGATGGCCAATGTCCTTTTTTAAAACTCACAATTCTATCTGCCTTCCTGCCAGACTGGCTACTCTAATGTGCAAGGACACATTAGTATTTCCTGTTTCTGGATTTAGGAACAAGGTTGGCCTTCAAACAACAGGTCTCCTTGTGGAATGTAAGCACTTCAATGTCATGAGTAAAGCTCCTTATTTATTTATCTTCTTCCAACTAATGACGTCACTACATCTCTGCAGAGAATTTTTATGCATTAGTCTTTCGTAGATGCAGAAGGAGTAAGATACATAGAATAGGGGTTGGGGATTTAGCTCAGTGGTAGAGCACTTGCCTAGCAAGCGCAAGGACCTGGGTTCGGTCCTCAGCTCAAAAAAAAAATGATACATACAATAATACAATAATGAAGAAACTTGTCATTTCCATTCTATAGCTATGATTCTGGTGGATTTCGAAAGTGTCATCTCTCTAGAGAAAACACTTTTGTTTTCATAATATAATCTAATAAATTTGATTATGCTTATGGAATTATGTCAGTTTGCTTAAGAACACATGTATATCGATATGTAAATGTACACAGCAGGTACAAAATATGGAAAAATAAAATTAAATCTGGGCCCTTGTGAAATAATTGTCATAAATTACTTATGTATTTTACAATCAACGTGATTCTTGGACAAAAAGTAGCTTCCCCATTACAGTCTTTGATAAGAATTTCATATTGAAAATAATATTTGCCTCCAAGTATCCCATTAAATAGTTTATGATTTCTGATATTACACTTTTCGACAAGGTAACAAACTTATAGGTCAGCAACCCTCTCTCCTTTTATGAGGCGTGTATCCATTTCTCTTTTGCTCACAGTCACTTCTCCTCTCTTACAAAGCCATCTTGGGAACAGTTCCAAACTGTGGAGAACAGAAGTTTCGACTGCTTGACTGAAGTGTTAACGTCATCCAGTCTGAGATTTCATAACTTTACAAACAAGAGGCCGAGGCCTCAGTGGAGTCACCAGTGGCCGTCTTAATTACAGCATCAACAAATGAGCATTTCAGCAAAAACACGCAACCTTCTTGGTGCAGGTTCAGCTAAAGTTTCTCATTCTGAAGCTGTCGTTTCCTCTCTACTTTCACCTCCTCATTCTTGGGAAAAAAAGTAGTTTCCCCATTACAGTCTTTTTTTTAAAAGTATAGTTAAAAAATAAAATAATATCTTGGGTCCTGTGGATCTTTTCTCATGAATGACTTAGTTAGCTGTTTAAGCTTGTGTCAAGATAATATCCTCGAAATTTGCTGAAATAACAATTCTCTTTCAGGTCATGATGTCTGTGATTAGTTTCAAAGAGGCTAGGGCATATGTCAATGCTGTAGGAAATGTGTTGTTTATGCCCCGAGAAGCTGTATCTTCTCCTGAGTGCTACCTTCCCCGTGAAGAGATGAGTTGATTTCTGAATTGTAAAACAATGCCATATGGGATATAGGTTCAACAAATATTTGAATGGAAGCTTTATACAGAGAACTCCAGTGGTGATAAAATAGTGAGTCCTGCACCTGGCCTTCAACAAAGATGTGTCCTTACCAAGAGCACACTGAAATGTCTAACTCCTGAAAGAATGTTTTGCAAGTTTTAGAGTTTGACAAGATATGGTGACTCGAGCCTGCAACACCAGGTCTTGGGTGGCCAAGGTGAAAGGATAGCTTTAATTTCAGGGCTGACCTGAGCTAGATAGCAGGGTTCTGTTTCAAAACAAAAGCCGTGTGGATCCCCCACCAAAGAAAAGCCTCAATGTAAATCTGCTTTCATAATTTTAATAACTCTATCCAATCAATTCTGATGTTCTGTTCATAGATGAGTTCTTAGCTTACATATAAAATATCTTTCCTGTGTCATTTTTATGCCTAATTGGTGTATAACATCCACTGAACATCAAAATAAATGTTATAAGTCATTGAATACCTGTAGAATGATAGATACTGTCAAAGTCTGGGTCCTGGTACTCAAACAACAACTTAAAGTTCTGACTATAATTCACGGTTTTCATTCTTCAAACAAACTAAAGCAATTATGAAGTGTGAGACTCATTCCACTTAGTTAATGTGACCAAAATCACAACAGAAAAAAAAGTAGTATATGTTCAGAACAGCTGTTGTCTTACTATCCACATTTAGCATAAGTATTTGTTTCTTGATGTTTCTCTTCTCTTTAACACTAAAAAGTTACTCTTTTTGACAACAAACCAAAACCCAAAACCAAAGCAAACCAAAGAAACTTCAGACTGCTTTGAGTTTAGCCATAATAAATAGGTCTAACAGAAACAAAAACAAAAAACGTAATGCAGTCGGTGGATTTGATGCAACTGACAAACTATTGATGGATTCTTTTGGTCAATATAGTTTCCAAAGGGAAGAGCGATCTTCCGGTATTTTTAGGTCTTTACATAGGAATTGCTACACAGTCTTGGAAGGCAGCTCTAGCTTCCTGACTCAGGAATGATCTATGCTTCCATCCCCCCCTAGCCATTGGCTCTTTATTTTGTGGAGCAACAGTAGGAACCTGTTTTTGCACTTAGCTCATGCTGTTCTCTGTAAAGATCTTATTTGTCAATCATTTAAAGATGGTTAAAGACAAAAGTTTTCACTTGTTTAAAACCGTTTTCCAGGATTATACTAGAAGACTTTCTGCATGGGACTCCTTTCATAGACAAAGAGTCTCCATGTGATGGCTAGTAACAGAGTTGGAGAGTTAAAGCTCCTTCTCCAGACCAAATAACCTCATGTGGAAGAGGCCCAAGGTCTAGTTGCTGCTTTCTGGCATTCCCTGATTGTCTTGGTTGTCATTTAAAGGCCTTTAACTTTAAAGACCCTGTGTTCTATAGGTAAACTCCTAATAGCCATAAATCTACACCTCCTTGGCCAAGTAGGCCTTTTCTGCATATGCTTTCTTAAGCACCAGTGATATGCACATTGGAAGGGTAAGAATTGTTTTTGCTTGGCTTCCTCCTAATTCCCATGTCTGTGCATACCTATTACCTAATTTGCCTAGGACGTCCAGATCAGTACAATTCAAAAAGGAAAATCACTGTAAGTGGGGAAGTCAAAGACTTCATAGCTCAAAACGATAGGGAAATTTTAGTTTGTGCATATGTTGAGTTACTGCACAAGGGTCCTTTCATTGCATATGAAAAATAATTTCCCCTATGATTCTTTATAGAATTATAACTTTGTTGCCTACACAACGAGATCCATTATAATGCTTGCTAGTGTCACTAAATTCTCAGATGCTTCTTGAGAAACAGTCTAGAAATCTTTTTGCATTATTATTGACTCTACTGTACATACTTCCTTTCTATCCTTGAAGGATCATTGACCCTAATTTTTAATATACAGATACTTAAACCCTTTTATCTTGGGTTCATTCATTCCAAAGTCAATTATTCATTTATCTCGGAGCAAGGGAAGAGATGATTCATAAAGGAACCTGGAGAGGCCTCTGTAGATGATATTTCTATTCCGTCTAGTATAAAGAAGCCAAGGGTCTATCTTTCACTCTAGTGAACCAACCCTACTGGAAAAAAAGGATAAGAATGTGTTTTAGATGTGAGATTTTTAACCACTCAAATCCAATTGATGTATTTTACTGATATAACCAAACATGAATTCCTTTAAGTCAAGGACATATTTTAAAATATTATTTTTGAAATTATTAATAAAATTTTGGGTCTTTTATATCACACATCAATAAATTACCTTAGAGGTCCCACAAATTCAGTATCTATTTTTGAATGAAATTGAAGCACCCTCCATATACATAAAATCTGCAAAGAAATTTATTTCAGCAGGATGCTAGTTAATTTATAGTGTTAAGTTCAAAAAGGCAGAAGACGATAACAACGCAATTTAGGCCAAGGTATAGCACACGCACGCTGGAGAAAAATAAATGTCACACAGAAACCATATCTGGAATTCAGATCACATTCTGATGCACCCAAGAACATTAAGAGCTGTGTAGGGTGCTATTGTACTCCAATTAAATGTCCTTTCCTCCCATCAATCAGTCCTGGCTTGAAAGTTAATCATATGATTTACAGGGCTGTTGGAGGAGTACAAGGCGGGGCAGCCATGACAGGGAAACGGGACAGGTAATATAACATTCTACAAAACCATGCATTACAAAGTTTAGTCTGGGATGGAGTAAGGATAGGTTAAAGGAAAGTCATTCAAAAAACAAAAGTGTTTAGATTTTCTTTTTCGAACAGGAGATAGGGAGAGGGAGAGGGAGAGGGAGAGGGAGAGGGAGAGGGAGAGGGAGAATGGAAAAGGCAGAGAAAGAATCCCAAATCCTCACAGAGCCTGTAACCTGACACCATAGGTTTCCTAAGGTTGGGGCAGGCATTTCCTGGGGACAGTTTGGCAGTGGACACAGCAGTGGTACATGTTTTGTAGGTTGGTGGACAGCAGCAGAACTGTTTCTATTATGGAAAACTCAGAGAAGGTGGCATACCCTCGCTCAGAGCACTAACTGTGGGAACAACATGGAGGGCTGGAAAAGCCCCTTAAACATGGATCAGAAAGAGAAGTCTGATGTGACGCATTGATTCTTTTCCAAAAGAAAATATGTAAGTCTAAGAGGAATATAAATTAGATGTTTTGAAGGAGAGTCACACGTGTTCAACACTCTTGTCCTCAAAGCCCTGTAATATGTGGGCAGTGTTGATTGACCCCGTTTTATTATATGATGATGGATTAGCGTTGACTCTGTAAATATTGCAAAGGACACAGCAAACTCACATATGTATAGTTTCCTGGAAAATTTAGGTTTCACCATCGTTTTATGAGGATGATAACTAGAGACAGCTATGCAAGCTATTTGACAGACATTCGAGACAGTAGTAATGCCTTCTCCAAAACGTTCATGTTCCTTTTGAAGGTTTCTACATACTCGGTGTAACACTTGGTCCACTAGAGTAATGAGTAAGAAAATAACATGACAAGAACCTCAAGAGACTTAGGTGACTGTGTTTATTGGAATTGTGCTGTCACAGCTTCAGTGACTATTATCTGTTCATGCAGTCATACTCCATATTCTAGCAGTGTGGGTCTTAAGTTGATGTATTTAACAATAAGACGTCACAGGGAACAAAACAATAACCAAACCAAGGAATAACCAAACCACAGAATGTAAATATGCATGTAATTATGCATCTTTCCATAATGCAGATCATCTAGATTTAAATTAAGTGACTGTAGAAAATTGATCACTGACTTGATAAACTATTATAGATATTAAGACCAAAAAACATTTTTGAAATGCATGCTGCTCTATAATAAAAAAAATCTTAGGAAAAAAAATACAATTTTCTGCATGCTGAATAACCTGGATTCGACATTATATATCTTAGCCAGAAATTACATTTTAAAATTAGAAAACATTTAAACTATACAGGATGTGTGCATGTGTTTATAGTGCTAAGTATTGATTCTAGGGCTCTACTCATCCTAGGTAAGTGCTCTACCACTGAGATGTATCTTTAACCTTAAAGAAGAAAAAGAATAAGGCAAGGTTTTGCTGAGATGACTATGCTTTTGAACTAGATTTGTACCTAGTTAGGTCTTCAACTTATTCTCTTGCCTCAGCCACTGAGATTAAAGACCTATACCATGAGTCCTGCCTGGGTTTGATTCCTTATAGAGCTTTGTGACCTTTATATATGAAAGGGGAAATTATAAAATGTCCTTTCATTACCAGATGGATGATGAGGGATCTTGATGACTTGGATGATGACCCATCGTTTGAGGGTACTCTAAACTCCTCGGGCATAGGAACTGGAGTATATTTTTTAAAACTGGAATGCTTTTCTTGATGAGTGACAAATGAGTCGAAGGTGAATGGACGTCATTAGAAGGATGAAAACTTCTCAATCCTAACAAAAAGACTTCATATATCAGAAAGGGAAAAAATATCTTCTCCAGGAAAGATTATGCAGAAAGTGTTCATCATTGGCAACATCATTTGACAAATTTCATCTTTTTAAGTGGAACAGTGGCAAACTAAGAAACAATTTGCTACCTAGACACAGCTTGTTAGACTCTTGACTTTCCTGATATAAGGACTCCCAGTAATATCCAAAGGAAAGTTGATTATTAGTCAGGTGACATTAATGGGGCGATAATAATGCATTCTCTCTTTTCCTGCCAACATCTCTCAGGACTTCAATGGAGACATTGGGAGAAGTTAGGAGAGTCTAAAGTTCTGGAGGAAAAGAAACTTGTATGACCCCTATTTAAAGGTCACTGTTTTGTGGGAAGGCTGTCGGAGTGATGATCCCTTGCTGGTCAGTCTAAACAATATGATATTATTATTAAGGAATGCATAAAGGCCAGGCTGATCTGGGAGCTATTCCTCCACCCCACCTTCCTCCTTACCCACCAAAATGCTGCAAGGAAATAGGGGTTAAAGTTGCAATGTTTTCTATTGGTAAAAACAAAACAAAAAAATTGAATCACCACAAATATGAGTTCATCTCAACAAGTCAATATCCCAAGTTTAAACCTGTTTTTAAGAGTAGGTGAACTCCAAAAGATGCCTGTGTTTCTCTGGAGCCAAGATAAATACCTTGTACTGTGTAAATGTTTGCACTAGTATAAGATTCTCTCACTCGAGTTTAAAGCAGCCCTGGGCCCCCAGCTGCCATGAGTACCAGGGTGGGAAGCATGACTGAGCTATCTTTCTCAGGTCACTGAACTCCATTAATTACTGAAGGATCAACATCCGCGCCAGCAGTCATGACCTCTCTTGGGGTCCCATGGTCATATGCTGTTTTACTGCCATTTTTCTTACCACCTGCTCTACACATAATCAGCTGTTTCTCTCTCTCTCTCTCTCTCTCTCTCTCTCTCTCTCTCTCTCTCTCTCTGTGTGTGTGTGTGTGTGTGTGTGTTGCTCTCTTTGTCATAGTATCATTTTGTTCCTAATGGTAAAATGCCAGTAAAATTGTTTTATACCTGTGAGCACCTCAAGCTTTTCAGATGGTCAATATAAAACAGAACTTAACAGCCCTTGAAAATATATCATTAATTAATAATCTTAAGGACAGCACATGTCCTTAGCAAAGTAACCCTAACAAGATCCCTAAAGCTTTGCTACACAGTTGTACAAATTAATTTCTTTGCCTGGTAGACTTCAGATGGATCCTTTCCCTGTGAAAATCATGTTGACAAGGGTGTGTGTGTCAGTGTTTGGGATCTTCACTGTGAGGGCTGATGTTGCCCTAACTAAACTCTGAAGATTTACCTGAATAAAGGTTTATAGTTGGGTTTCACTGACACTGGATAGAACTCAGCTATTAGTTTTTTAATATATTTAAGCATCTAAAGCGGTCTTTAAAATAAATGCCTGTCAATTACTTAATCATAACACACTGTTAACTCAGTATACCTTCCTTCAGGTTTTCGTGGCCTCTGTGGGAAACCAGTAAGCTGGATCCATCATCCCCACCTGAATGGTGAAGGAGTACAATTTAAAGAGTTGCAAAACTCCTGCTTTTGGTTCTCCCACACTTGTAAGCCATTGTTTCTCACATGTACAGAAGTGCTTTCCCTCTCAGCATGACTGAATAGATTCTGTTTAAGGGTGAAGGCCAGACAATGCTATCACACATGGGCACCATTCAACACACAAAAGAAAGCTACTCAGTCTGTGCTCTCAGTCACTGCAATTCCCAATGGAGTGGGACAAGAGGAAGGCCCAGGGGAGAGCACAAAGATTGTGATGCCATCAGTTGCAAGTTCTGCCTTGGTGCCCTTCATCCTGTAGCTTTGGTCTCCCCACCAAAATGAGAGGCATGTGGTTGTTTCATCATAGTTTCTGTGTAGATGGTTGTTTTTAAGATAATCCTCTCCCAAAATATTAGGATGTTTTTTCAAATGTTCATAAATTAAAGGTTTAGTCTTGAGCTGGTGGCATTACTTTTGGAATTTCTGGAAACTTAAGGCAGCAGCTGCTGAAGGAAGTAAGTATTCTTATTTCTGGACCCACTCTGACCCATTCCTTTCTCATTCTTTGCTTCTTGGCAGTGTTACCTCTTAATGGTGCCTCAGTGAAGTGAAAGCCTATGGACTGAACTCCCTGAAACTATCAGTCAAAATACATCCTTTAATTTGATTGTGTTAGGTATTTTTTATCACTGCAAGGAAATTCTAATTCACAATAAATAAATAAATAAATAAATAAATAAATAAATAAATAACATTTTAAAAATCTGTTACACATAGGCATTAGTAGCAGGCAATAATGTTAAGTGTTAAAGATACTTGTATCATAATTAGCTTCTGCAAAGGGAAGCTTTGTTTGACAGCAACCAGATTATAGTAAGGACGAACATTGTTTTGAAGTGACAAGAAAAGTAAGGTAGTTACTTAGATGTGCTACCCAAATTTGCCTGCATGGAAAAACTCACTGGGATGCTTCTGGGGTGGGCGGTAAGCAGACAGTCCACAGTAAAACCATCTGTTAGCATCACATCAACTGTAGAACATTGTGTCTCTCAACAACGGTCCCTCCCTCTGTTTTCAGGACACCTGTAGCCTCATGAGCAAAAGGTACAAAAGGAGCAATGGGTTCTTTGACAGGTAAGCCACTTCTCTGAGTTCTCATCCTCAGTGGCTCAGGCTTTGATCGGCCTGGGTATCAGCAGGACTACTTCTTCCTTGCCTATCGATGACAGAAACTGGACACAGGCTGTGTCAGGAGAGAATGGAGCAGAGGGGAGACTCGAGAGAAATACAAGGTGCCAGATGCTCTGTTCTCCCAAACCTCATTTGACAGAGATGAATGAAGAACACAGGTAAAATGGGCCCCAGGCAGAAACAAATAAATGAGGAAAATAGTTACACTTAGACGTTTGAGGAGGAAAGAACCTAAATGCGGAGATCTCAAGAGATGATGATGGTGTAATGGTTAGGATTCTTCTGGAAGGTCATCAGGAAGCACGGTGCTCAAAATAGTCTCTGGTTCACTTCCTGTCATTGCAAGTTTCTATTTGGGACTCTGGAGGAAGAGGGAGGTGCTTGCTTCTATGAATGATGTAATACATTTGCAGTCAAAACTTGCAAACTTAACTGTTAAATTACTACCAGATTTAAACTTTTTTTTCCTTTTCCTTTTCAGACATAGTCTCATGGAGCTCAAGTCAGCCTTCAACTTGTTATGTACCCTTTGCTGTCTCTGAACTCTTGATCTTCCTGTTTCAATTTCCCAAGAACTGGGTCGACAGGCACATGCTACTATAACTTCCAAAGTTTTCGCATAGTGAAATATTAATACAAATGAACCCATGGCTTGGTTTTTGTGTGATTGTATAGGCATTTATCATATGAAAAATACATTTTTTTCAAAGATTAATAACAAAATAATTTATTTCTTAGGTTTTTACAAAGGTTCTCATGTTATTTATCTTACTTTTTGAAATGCTATGACCAAACACCCAACAAAAGGCAACTTAAGGACAGAACTGTTTCCAACGTGAGTCAGAGGCGATGCAGTCCACTATGGCCAGAGAGGCATGGCGGAAGGACTATGACTACCAGTCACACTGCATGTTCAGGGAAGGAGCAGAGTATGATGAACTTTAGTGTCTAGCTCATTTCCCTTTTGAAAAGTTCAATTTAGGACCCCAGTAACATAGAACACTGCTGCCCATAGGTAGGGTGGGTCTCCTTACCTCAATAGCCTAATCTGCTCTCCCCCACACAGATATCCCAGAGATTTTTTCGTGGTGATGATAAATTCCATTGATTTGACAATCAAGGCGTCATACTCCCTTTCCATGTTTAAGAGCCACAGAACTTAAAACGACAACACAAAAGAACACTAGACATCAGTGTAGGTGTATCTTGGATAATGACAAGAAAAGGTCATGTCTTTCCTGTAACCAAGGTATCAGACATCACAAAAGATGTAACAAGGCTTCATAAGGCATGCAGGATGGAGTGTTTTCCCTGGGAAGCACTGGCAATTAGCACAGGGCTTAGCATTGTGCCAGTTCTTACAGTTTCAGCGATGACCCACTTGGAATGACTACACCGGTATCATCCCCAAATTGTACTTTTGAGTTCACTTTAGGCCGTGATAAAACAATTGCTACTGAACATGGTTAAAGTTTGAGGGTAAGTGTATAGCATTTTTTTTCTTTTTTTCGGAGTTAGGGACCGAACCCAGGGCCTTGTGCTTGCTAGGCAAGCGCTCTACCACTGAGCTAAATCTCCAACTCAAGTGTATAGCATTTTAACACAATGTTATCCAGCTAGAGGCAGCTTCCTTCCAGATCTAAAGTGAAGAGTGGTAAGCAAAGGGCTACAGGTGCTCAGAGTAGCCTTGTGGGAAAGCATGGTCAATGAGACATGATCTCAGGCTGAAACTCACTGTCACCTGTCAAGCTCTGAAATAGGGACAACATATACAACCACCCTGAGCCCCTGAACTTCAGTTTTCACATCGGTATACAGTGGAAAATAATTATTGCCTTGAGGATCGAAGTGTACATTAAATCAGGTGTGCTACATGCAAGATGTAATTGGTACAGAGTGTACTGCTTGTGGGTAATCTCGGTTGAAGTTTTACTCCTCTATAATATTCTGAATCTGACTCTTGTCATGATAAATTAATAACTAGATATCATGCATTTTTTCATCATAATGGCTGAGGAGAAACTCAGCTTTCTCCATTTCGTTTTATTGAGCTCCTCAAGACAGCTTTCCTTTTTTTGCTTTGACACTGATACAATCATATTCTCAATCTTTAAGATTCATGTCTTGTGTTTTGCATTTTTATATGTTGTGATTCATGCACCAGTATATTTTCAAATACAAACTCCATTAGCATAAACGCTTCTTTTACCATTAAATTTTAGCTCTAGAAGAATGTTTCTAGTTGTTGATGTTTCTTTCTGTCTGTTATAAATGTCACCATGCTCTTAATGATCTGTTTTGTCTATGTACTTAATTCTCTGATGTGAATGCTATGGTAAGTTGCATGGTGAAACCCTCTGTTTGGAAGTCTTTATTAGAAATACACACAGATAGAAGTTGTACATCTGACAGGATGACTATGTAGCATGTATCAGGTCCTAGATTTAATCCACAGATTCAAAGGAACTCGTGGGCCCAAAGGCAACATTCATTTTGCTTTCATTACAATTTTCCAATGTGTCTCCTGACATGGTTCCTCATTAATATTACTACAGTACACATGAAATGCTTTTGTTAGCATGTGTGATCATACAAAGGTCTTTGAGACTAGAACAATATAATACAGGCAGTAGTGAAGGGCTACTTTTCAGAATTACCACCTAGAAAATGGATGGAATGTGGAAAACATGGGAAAAGGCCAGAAACTAGAAAAGAGCCGTTGAGATGGGAGATAGGGGATGTTTGATAGAAAGGTACTGGGTAAGACAGTAATATTCATGCATCTTAAAGTACTAGGGGAAATACCGGATGCATCAGGGAACTGGAAACAGGGTAAGGAGGTAGGGGAGAAGGTGAGATTAAAGGCACAAAAAAGTATATGTGTAAGTGGTATACAAAATCTGGCTACTTTGTAGACTAATGTTTAAGATAAATTAAATGAATAAGTAAATAGAATTATCCCCTGGTTGATAATACATTATCAGTGTAGTAAGTGGCTCCGGGATGTTTCCTCTTGCTAGACTTAGACCTGGATGTACAAGTTCACAAGAATGACTGTATGAACCTGAAAAGGGATTACGTTTTAGGAGCCTGAGTTTTTTTGTGCCTGATAAAATAGCTTTATGAATGAAGCAACTTCCACATGATGCTGAAAGCTGGTGAGACAGGGTATGTGGTTCTCCTCCTGACATATAGGGATTGTTGTAGTCAGAATGTCATTAGTTCCATTTCCTCATCTTTATAGCTGACCGTGCCACCAAACAGGTGTAAGGAAAGAATGCTGGTGATAGGCAGGTACAGCGAGAGGACTCAAAAGAGTACCATCCTGAAGGACACGGCATGCAAGAGAAATAGTGTCCCATTGAACCCTTGAAGCCACATGCAAGGTTAGCCAAAGCCAACAGGATGGGGAACAGGATTCAAATGGAAAGTGTCAACTTGGACATAACATTTTTATCCTACCAGCATAATCGCTCCTTACAAGTTCACATGTATCAAAAACTACATTTGTTTAGCATAGACTGTCCTGAGAAGAACATCAGAGGAGTAAACAACAAAAGACAAATCAGATACTTTGGATGAGCTCATAAATAAACCTTTTCTGCTACAAATGAGACTGTCAAGACAATATAAATGATAACTCCCATGAACTTTGTCTGTGAGATACTGAGGAAGATTTGATGCCAGGACAAAGAGGTGATGCCTAGGTTTGCATCTACTTACCATCTTGTAAAATGGGTTTGGCCTCCAGGATGGGGTAGTGTCTGATTTAAGAAACCTAAGCACTTTTTAAAAGATTTATCTATTTGTGTATGTGTGTGCTCACGCGTGCGTGCAGGTGTATGTGCAAGAGTCTCTAAAGGTCAGAAGAGCGTGTGGGTTCCCCAATAACTGGGGTTACGGGTGTTTCTGAGCTGCCATGTGCATGCTGAGAATTGAAAACATGATCTCTGCAAGGCAGAAAAGAGCTCTAACGTCTCCCCAGTCCCCACTGTAACAGAAAATGGAAAGATCTGCACTGCACACTGTCACTATGCTTGAAGTAAACATCCCGTCTTCTTGAGGCTATATCCCTGTTTCAGGAAGGCATTGCTCTGTGTATTCTTGGAGGCCTTAAACACATCTTTACATTTTATTCTCATCTCTTTGCCATGTGGCTACAGGAGGCCTTCCTTCCACAGTTTCCTCACTAGTTTAGACAGTTCCAATTCTGGTCTTTCTCCTCCATCTTGACATCTTGCCTACTGTCCTGAAATGGTCAGATTTCATTTTTAGCAAATCCCAAAGTCTCTAGACCAGTTCATTAGATGTTTTCCTGATAGGCTGCATTCCCACCCTACATTTCTCTTCTCTTCCCTCTCTCCCCCCCATGCTCCCTCACTCCTTGTTGACTCCTTCATAATCTAAGTTTGCTTTTGAGTTATATGCCTGGTTTAAAGGGCAAACAACTTTAACCTAAAGAGTAGCACCGAGCCCTGCTTCCCACCGCTGTTCCTCTGCCTCAGAGCAATCACTTCTAGTTTTCCACTCACATCCATATTTCTAAATAACACACTCTAACACTGCTATTTCTAGACTTTTGTCAGTTTTATAAGTTGTCTACTTACTTCCTTCAAGACAAGACTAATTTTAGTATTTTTACATCAGTGTTAACACACATATTTATGTTTCCATAAAAATTCTGTAAGACTTTTTAAAAAAAATCCATATTTGCATTTTTTATGTTTGCTACATTTTCTTCATATTTATTCTTATATATTTCTAAGTTAAAATTCAATTTATTTCTGGACTTATCATTACCTTATTTATTTGCTTATGTGTTTCGTTAATATACAGATAACCTGTGTGGTAGAATTCTAAGCCCCTACATAGTTGAACATACTAATTTTATGTTTTGGTGTCATTTGTTAATGAGACCTCTCCTAGAGGTCTGCAATTGTCCATTTTATCTGGACTAGTTGCACAGTTAACTCTCAGAAGTTATTTTCCAAGGCTATCCTTGATCTTCATCTTGGGACTTTCCTTAGGTTCTCTAACCATGGGCTTTCACTTCCTGACTCACTCTTTCTGGTGTGGGACTCACATCCAAGGACCTTCCCAGAAAAGTGGTACATTCAGGGATGGGAGGGAGCAGGCAGAGATAAGTAATGTCTTTGACATTTTTGTTATTGTTACATGTCTAAAAATGTCTTTAATTTGCTCTCAAGGCTGATTGCTAATTTTCTTTGGTACTATAGAATCTATATTGCTAATTCTTCAACAATTTAAGTCTTCATTTATTGGATTATAACTTCTAGAGGCTCCTGAGAACCCCCCAAATCACAGTGCATGCAGATACCTCTTGGCAAGATTTCATGGTACTGTTTGCCTTAGGTTTTCCTAATCGTGGTTCTTCATTCCTGGCAATGTAGGCAAATGAATTATTTAGAATTTGTGCTCCAAATATTTACAAAGTTCTCCCATAATACAGGAACTATCTTAGAACTTATACCTGGAATTCTATGGAATTTGCTCTATTATTTCACAATATGTCTGACCATTCCATCTCTATTTACTAAATGTAGGTTATTCCTCCTTTCTGTGTGTGGAAACTCTGATTGGGAGTCTCTAATTTTCTCAACTATTTAATGACTTTTTAGTTCCCTTTCTATTCATTCTTGTTCTCAAGCATTGTCTAAACTTATTATTTTTTTAATGCAACTTTTCTCTACCTGGTTAGTATTTAAGTAGAAAACTATGAATAATGAAATTTAGATGTTTTTTCTGTCTTTTCTTATTTCCTTTAAAGTTATTTCTTCTGTGCATTAGGTTCCATATTTAATAACTATGGTTTTTCTTAAATAACTGGTCATTTATTAGACATGTTGATAGTCTAACAACTCACCACTTAGCTAAGAAATTGGGTATTGATGGCAAATGCTTCTCTGGGAAGAATAAATCTGATCCTTTCTTCTTCTTGCCAACAGGCATATTTATCTGACAGCCCTGGATCTATATCTACTCGGAGAAAGACAAGGGATGACTTTGGATTCTCCACATTTAGTGTGCCCATGATCTCTCAATGCCTTCATTTTCCATCGTATATCCATGGTCAGAATGTCTGGTGCTGTCCTATCTAGAGCCTCACTGGATGACAGTCTTGGTGGTAACCTTGTCTCTCACAGAGTCAGAGAAGGCCAGTCGGTCAGCAATGGAGGAAAAAGGCACTGGGGGATACACCTACTTTCTACAGCAGTTCACTTGACCCATCTGGGTTCAGCCATCTTTTCGTCTCTCTCTGAGCTTCCTGGTGTGTCCAGTAGTAGACACTTGCTCAGAGTTTTGTGCTCTGCCTCTGTCCATCGGGTGGGTGAGTTCCTAGGAGGCTCACATCCACGTGAGTTACCAGTGGTGATTCCTGTGCTTTCTTGCCTGCCTCTTTCATCATTACTGTCTTTGGGATTAGAGCAGTAAGTAACCTATGTTAGCAATCCCATGCAGCCATTTTTTTTAATATTATGAAATCCCTTTACCAACAAACTCTTCCAGACATTCCAAAGCAGTGACCCTTAGCTTGCCACCAGTCTGTGAACTAAGCAGTGAAATCGTAGTTTTAGGACAGCATGAGTAGAGAGAACTAGTGACAGAGGTAGCCTGACCTCGGCCTAGGTTGTAAGTTCAGATGCATTCAAGAGTGATCCTGGCTAGCTCAGGGCTGGAAGGCAGCTGGTGACTAGTGATTCTTTTAGAACAAGAGTTGCTTCTGGCAGCCTAAAAGAAGACTGGCCTTGGAGTAATTAGCAGAACCTGATCAAAGGGGATTGTTAGAAGCCCAAAGTGGATCCTTAGGTAATATGATCACTAGCTAATAGGGAGTCATAAACTCTTTCTATTCCTTTCATGTGTCAGCTTCCCACCTACGATGCCTCTGGAAACTTAACATTGTTTTAAGAATCTCAGTGTGAGGAGTAATCATGATTGTCAACTTGATAGGAACTAAACATCACCTAGAAGACACAGTTCAGGCACGTCTGAGGACACCCACATTAGTCTGACTGAGGAGAGAGGATGCACTGTAGATGTGGAATCACTTTCCCACAGGTCAGGATCCAAATCTGAGTAAAAATGAAGAGAGGGAACTAAGAAGTAGCTTCATTTCTCTCTACCCCCTGACTGCAGACAGAGGGATCAGATTCACACTCTCACTCTCCTGACCTGGTGATAGACTGTAGCCTTTCAAACAGTGAACCACAATAAATTCTTTTTTTTCCCTAAGCAATTTCTGTCAGGTATTTTATTATCACAAGAAATATAATACACTTAATTTCTTCAACTGTTAAACGGGATCATTAGTCATAACTTCCTCCCCAGGGTTGCTGTGAAGATTGAATCTATTAGTATCCTGTAGAGTTTAATATAGTCTCAAATGCATTGAACAAACAAGGATGCATTAAGGACTCAGTAACCCCTTTTATCTAGGTGAATTAAATACATCATATGGGACCATCTGTCTCTTTGAAATTTATCTTAAGTGTGTGGGATTCACCAAAAAATAACCAAAGAACTGTTTTAATGCCTGATTTTGTTAGAATAATTAGCCACGTACTCTGCAATGGAAGAGACAAGCACTTCCAAATCTCTTCCAATAACACCACCAGGTAGAAAAATGATGACTGATTAACCAAGAGCTATGCTTTGTTTGGTCCAATAACAATTCTGCCCCAGGCATGGCTGCACAGTATTCCAGGGACTCTGACTGATCAGCAAGGAACCAAAAGGCTGGTAATTTCTAATTTATAAACACTGCTTGACGTAGGCAGTCGGGCATTCTGCCACCCCACCATGGCCTGAAATGGCCCAACCACTTTGCAGTGTGCTAAAAGCAATTTCAAATGCCTTAATAACTCTTTACCTACCTCTCCACTGGGGTCCACAGATACCATTGGATGAAGAAGGCCATCAAATGGCCTCAGGACAAGAGGTTCAGGTTACAACTTCATGGGGTTTCCAGCTGAACAATGAGTATATTGTGAGAGTCCCATCTGTCAAAGTCATCAAGAGATAAAGAGGGAAATAATACAATTAAACCTTTAAGACACATTCATTTATCTTTGGTTTTTCAAAACCGATCTCAATTTGGCAAGGCTTTCTTTGGCAAAGAAGCTAGAGATTGGCATGCTTTGATACAAATTGAGGTCTTACAGAAAACGAATCTTTGTATGAAAACAAAATGAAAATGAAATGAAGCAACTGGTACTCTCTAGATGTTGGTGGGGAGAACCTGGCTACAAAATCTGTGTCCTAATAAGACAGATAATTAACTAGCTTAATTAAGTTAAAGACGGAGTGTTTTTGTCTCTCACTAGTCTGTGCATTTCCCATTTGTGTCAGCTGATTGGTCAAAGAGCCTTAGGAATCCAACTGACTCCATCACAAACACACACACACACACACACACACTCTCTCTCTCTCATGTACACATGCATGCACAAATGCACATATGCACCCATGCATAGGAATATATTTAGGCACGTATGTGTGTGCAAGTTCACTTGCACATGTGTGCAAGTGCATGGAGGTCAAAGATCAGTCTTAGATGTTCCTCAGAAAGAGTCTATCTTCTTTTAAAACAGAGTCTCTCACTAAGCTGGGCATTTCTTATTTGCCTCAGCTCGTTGGCCAAGGAGCCTATGGGATCCACCTGACTCCGCCGTTATAAGATTGAGATCACAAATATGCCCAGTTTTATAAATATGGGATTAGATCCTCATACTTGTATAATAAGCCCTTTCTTTAGTGATTGACCTATCTTCCCTGATCCTAAACACAGCTTTTGTTTGTTGATCTCTTAATGAAAAAACTGTTCTTACAAATAGCATGAGAAGACCACATATGGAAAAAGGAAAGAGCAGAAATTATCCTTCCTGGTGAAGGGACACTGACCTCCCTTGTTGCTGTGACTTCATACAGTATCTCTGATGGAATCCTGTTCACCTTAGCAGGCCCTATCTACTCTGAGGAACTTATGACTCCAGAACGCTCTCCTTCAGAGTCATTGGCAACCACCATCACTTTGTGCCCTCAAGCTGCCTTTGGGATTTTTTTCTCTATTTCATATTTTGTCTATGGGCTCTCCAAAGTGATTTCTTACCTTCAGCCACACAGAGCAGCCATGGGTAGATGACAAAGTTTCTTTGTGTCCACGCAGACTTTCTTCCCAGGCCCCTCAGCCTAGGGTGCCACATCCAATGAGCTGTTCTCATACTATGGGGTCACATGATGTTGCCTGTGATTTCTCCACATCTGGTTGTCAGTGCAGTGGCAGAAATCATTACCCTTCCAGAAGGGGAATTTTTCTTCTTTCTCCCCCACTTTCTTACATCAACCTGGGCAAGACACCATTTCAGGGTACAACGGTGTCTTCCCACACTGATAGATTCATTATTGAATATTCTGGGCACCTACAACCTTGTCTGGGTCTAGAGGGCATAAAAGGAAAGGCAGACACACAGACATCCCTTATCAGCTCTAAATACCGTTAGGCTGCTCTTCTTTCTCCACCACAAGGACTTAGGTAGCTCCAGGTCTGTGCACAAGGATAAAACCTAAAGTCTTTTCTCACAAACTCAGCCTTATGAGAGTTCCAGACTTAAGTAAGACTTCACAAAAGAAGCAACCCAACTCAATATTTTCTCAAGAACCCAAGTCAAACTCCTGCCATGTTTTGTCTGGTTAACATGATGGCATAATATGGTATGTGACTACGCCTATGGGTCATATGGACTCTATTGATGATGATAATTATTTGTTTGATTAATTTTTTTCTTACTTTAATCATTGAAACAACTTCTCTGGGAAGGGGAATATTTTTCTAGATGCTAACCATACATGTCACACCCTGGTATTGATTGTGTTAACAATTAGACCCAACCTGGTCTTCCTAAAATTTGTAATAGAGATACCAAGCCTTCTGACTCTGACAGAGCTAAGACATTTCTTCTCAGTACCAATCTTGAGGAATCAGCATGGGAAAAGTCAATTCCCTGATTTTTTTACAGCTGAACTGGCAATGATCAATACCACCTTTGACCACTTACACCGCCCTCCACCCCCCAAAATAGCCAAAGTAGCACTCTCAAGATGTCAATTCAAGATTCAGGGTGTTTTGCATCTCTTAGGAGAATTGGAAACAGAAAAAGTAGGAGGATATCTTAATCTGTCAAGGTTGGAGCACCTGGGCAATATGCTCGGTTCAGCTCCACAAATTCTCTGTTCTAGTCACTGCTAAATGAACTGATCCAGTGATGGAAATGAGGTTCAGTCTGTATCTTGAGATGGTACCTAGTCCAGTCACTGGACATAGTTCAAAGACCATAGAATCAAAGCGTGGATATTGTCACCTCCAGTATTTGCACACACCCTCAGGCTTTGCTATGTGATCTGTTACTCCCCAACTGTTCAGGCTCTTTTGATTCACAAACTAACCTTATATACTCTTACAGCTTTGGATTTCTACTTGAATCTCTTCCTTATCCTCAAGAATCTGATAGACCCTTGAGATCTCAGGAAAAAGATTTGTTTTCCCACCCACCCGGCCACCCTTCCTTCCTTCCATCCTTCTTTCCTTCCTTCCTTCTTCCCTTTTTCTTATCCTTCCACCTTTTCTTCCTTCCTTTCATCCTTCCTTCCTTTCTTCATTCCCTGCCTTTCGTTTTTCCTTCCTTCCTTCTTGAAAGTAATCAGAACCTGTTGAACGTTTTATATTTTTCAACTATTTTCTTTCTTTTTTCTGTTTTGCCAAGCTGTGACTGTCTATTAACTGACCAGATTATAAAAAATACAACAGGCAACACCTTAGTTCATCCGTCTAATAAGCCTGTTTATCTGGTCTTCCTGTTGCCAGCATCTCCACCTTCTACAAAGTGGGTCGTCTTTTTCTTCATTCCACCATGTAGGGAAGGTAATTGAAGAGCCACAGGATGTTATTTGCTTCCTTGAAGCATTTCCCAACTGTATAGATCTCATGAATTAGATCCTTCATGCAGATGATGCCAAATATACCAAGAGATGGAGCAATCAAGGAATTATCTGTCAAGGCAATCTGCTTTTTATTGATTTTGCTATAGCCTTGCTTGTAGATGAGCGCATTTACTGACTTCGGGTTGGGGTACCCCCATGCAATGTACAGTTCCACAATTCTCAGCATGTTCACTGAAGCCTTGTTGAGCTTAACAAAGGCGCCACGGAAGCAGCTGCATACCTTGCGCACCTTTGGCCTTAGGCCATCGAGACCTCGGATTCTGAGTGACAAACGGCCATTTTGGCTCTGCGGGCACACAGACGCTTCAGCTCTCCGTGCCCTCCAGTCATCCAAATCTCAGTCCGGTCCATCTGCCTGTACTCCTTGTGAGAGTGCTTTGCCTTCCTTCTCCTAGATGAGCTTCCTCCTTGCCTTTCGCAGTGTCTTCATGGCAAACTTCTTCCTCAGGCGCCTCACCTTTAACTCTGTGGAATTCCTTTGCCTTTTCCTAAGGTTTTCTGGCACAACGGCATCTTTCTTCTTCTTCTCTAGTTCCAGCCGGGAAAGGAGAGGACTTCTTTGTTTTTTTTTCAATCTCCCTGGTAGTTGTCTGTTTACAAGGCTATTCACACCGTGAAAGGACAAAGCCCACATAGGCCAGAAGAGAGCGTCAGCTTCTCTCGGAATAGGAATTGTATCAGTTGTAAACGACCTTGCGGGTGCTAGGAATCAAACCAAAGGTCTCTGGAAGAGTAGTTCGTGTTCCAAGCCATTGTGCCTTCTCCAGCTCTGGGAGGGATGTTTCTCAGGAAACCCTGGATCCCAGCACACCTGTAATGACCCTGGTGCCACCATCATGGCCTTATCAGCCTTCATGACATAGATTTCTTTTTCTTTCTCTTCCCCTGTTAGTTAAGGATTAGGCATGCACTACCAAAGGAAGCATTTCAGTCCGAACAGTTTTAAGTTAGAATTGTTTGTTTTTTAAACGCATCCCAGGCTGACTCCCTGAAACTTTCCTGTTTATCAGGAGTTATTACTTATGAAAGATAGACTTTCTTTACAGAAACACATAGTATTTTTCTTTATTTGTTCCTCATTAAAACATTCATATTTGAAATAAATATATACCTTTTTAAGTTTTGTTTACACCCTCATTTTATATAATTGCTTATGTGTGCATGTGTGCATGTGTGCATATGAATGTGAATGTATGTGTGTGTGTGTGTGTGTGTCGTGAGCATATATAGAAGCATTTTACTTATGCTTTTAGGTTTTAATGGTTGACAACATAGATGCAGAAATGGGCTTTAAAATCTCCTTTAGTTTTGCTTATCTTAGGCCACTTCTTTTTTAAAATCTGGGAAAAATCAATATTCATTTTCTTCTTTCATGTTAAATAGTTCGGGTAAAATACAAAAGCAAGAAAATACACGTGAAAGCTACTATTCCTGACAACACTTCATCTTTTTCAGGCCCATATTGGCTTTGCTCCCGGTCTATCCATTCTCTAATGTAAGTGTTACAAATTTCTCCAAAGTGCCATAAAGCATGATAAACATAAATCAATATTTCTTGGTTAAAAACTTGGAATTGCTGATGGGGACTCAGTTGATCAGAGGCATCCTGCATCTGTCATGTCCCTCTGATATTTCTTCTGACCAGCAGCCATTTCTGGTCTCAGGAATAAGTCTTTGTCCCTCTCCAACCCAAGTTCCCTGGCCACTCACAGTGACACACCACAATGGATGTGAAGAAGATCTCTTCCAGCAATCTTAGACGAGCCCCATTCTTTTTCCTCCTGGCCTCTGAGCCTGACAACTTTGTGAAAAAGAGAGTGCTACCTCAGACAGAGTTAGACCGCGGACCAGCAGTATGTCAAGCTGGTCTGCGGATAATGCCAGTTTGTCATGGGGGGAAAAAAGAAAACAGAAACTATTTTCATTTTTTGTCTAAGATTCAAAGACGTGAGCAAAATTCCACCTCTTGCCTTCTGCTTTTTTTGCAAATGTGGCAAGTGATCCGAAGGAAGCACCTGCAGGCAGCGTGATGGCAAAGCCCACCTGTCGGGATTCTGCCATCTTTGGGGTACGATCATTTGTTGTACCATTCGAGAGAGCGCCACATCACTCTCCTCGAATGACAGCTTACTCTCACCGCCAGCTCATGCTATTTATGTGGTGTCCATGTTATTTATTCTCATCTCAGAAGGAATGATTGAATAGCTTCGTGTGCTTCCCCCACAAGGAATGGTAGAGCCATATCATGTTACATTTGCAAGCTCGAGTGATCCTTTATTAAGCTTTTCACGGGCGGCTTTCAGGGCACTCATGAATTCTTGGTAGGGCAATACATAAAGTGGTTTGGAGAAGACTGACCCACTGTCCATTGTTCATGCTAATTAGGATCCAGCAAGGACAGGACAGACTGCGTTCTCCCTAAATCTTCACCGAGCTCCAACTCAAAGCAGACTATACTACAGTGAAAAATCAACGTTTGCCCTGAGAAGATCCAGTGGCCCAGTGTGTTCTTGGGAATGGAAGTGGAAATGTTAAACTCTTTTTTTTCCAATTATATTACCACCACAAGCCCAGTCTGATGCATTGTTGTTAACTGCCTGTTTTGTTTTGGGTTTTTTTTAAACACATTTAAATGTGGATGTTTTCACATCAGTATAAAGGCAGGGCAAATCACATTTAAACAAGTGTCACTATGCTCAGCTATGTTTATAATCAGGGAAATTTCAATGGAAAGGCAGCAAGTGA
Organism: Rattus norvegicus; assembly: GCF_021556685.1. NCBI lineage: Eukaryota > Metazoa > Chordata > Mammalia > Rodentia > Muridae > Rattus > Rattus norvegicus. Next base: position 28,986,632 of record NC_141544.1, on the reverse strand, counting down.
TGTCATTTCATAATCATATGAGCAAAACAAAATCTCGCAGTTCTCTTGGAAATCTTTGAGCAGATAGAAACATTTACAACCTTGGGGAGTGTGTGACTGCTCTTTGATTTCAGCCAACCTAATCTGGGGTGATTAAACCCGCAGTAAAAGTTATGCACATAGATGAAACATATAAATATACCTACAAGACAATTTTGTAAATATAAAACTACTCAAAACAATCTACAAAGTAACATTCACTCCACCAGTAACATAGCATCTCTCTATGCAGTAGATACCTCTACAGATACATATTTATCTGTATATTTAAATGTAAGAACAAAAACATGGGAAAATTTATATTTAAGGTATACATTTAAAAACAGAAACAAGAATTCATATTTATTATTGTTTTGCTATTTATATAAAACAGCTTGATAAGATTTGTGGGGAAATAATCCCGAGTGTTGTATATGAATTGGTGAGGGTAACACAGAGAAGGATTAGAACGATAACTAACTTTGCAATGGATGCTCGTTTGCTTATAAAGTGTGTAACCTGTTAAAATAGCACTTTTAATTAGACACCAACTGCTTTTCTTACAAAGCATTTTTATTTTTGTAAAATACATGTAAGAAAAATTCTGGTTTTGCTCTTCTTCCATTTGCGTGTATATATCTCTGGTGTTCATGATTATCTGCATGTATTTGCATGTGTGCATGTGTGCATGTGTGTGCACCAGCAATTGATGTACTGTATCATCTTCCATTACTTTCCACCTCGTTTTCTGAGACATACTCTGTTACTGAACTTGGAGCCCATTGGCTGGCTAGCCTGGTTTGTCAGAAAGCCCCGAGGGTCTTATCTGAATCACCCCAGCTCTGGGATTGTAGGTATATCTCATTGAATGCAGTTTTTTGTTTTTTAAACATGGGTTCTAGATTTCTGTACTCAGTTCTTGGACCAGCACCAGCTCTTATTCCAAGTCCAAGAAAGCAGCATGCATTAAATCCATACTGCTGTATAATCTGGACCACCACAAATCTCTAAACCTTTTGCATTACCCTACAGAGAAACTGCCTCTCCTTTAAACAATAATGTTCTGCCTTCCTTTTCATCTCCAAGTAATTCCTGAGGGTCTTTCCATGTCTATGAATCTGCTTACTATAGACACCCTGTATCAGTTGAATTATATAGGAGTTACTCCCTTTGCGTCTGGCTAAGTTCACGTGACATGTCTTCAAGTTCCATCCATCCAGATTGTAGCATGCATCAAAACTTCATCTCATCTTATGGGTTAGACATTTAATGTTGATTTGTGTATAGAATCTTTTTATCTATTCATCTGTTTATGAACCCTTCTGTTTTCAGGTATTTCTCTATAATGACTATTAGTCCATGAACACTGACATACAAATATCTACATAGCCTTTTTTGGTTGTTTAGACCATGTATGCAGGAAGCATATTGGTGGGTCATAAGTTATTTCCATGTTGTACGTTTTGAGCAAATATGATGCTGGCTCCTGTGGTACTGCACTGATTTGTGAATCTCGCCATCCTAGGGAGGCAGGGAGCAGTGTTTTATTGGGTTGATCTGTTTGAAGTGAATCTTTCAAAGATAATCTTTCAATAAACTGGCTGTGACATTATCATTTCCAAACTTTTATTAAATTAGCAACTTGTTTGACATTCCACAGGCATGAAGTTGCTGAGAAGCCTGGACCAAGCAATCCTTATCCTCTGAATGCACAGGGATGCTACTCAAGACTGTAGTCACCAGTGCTGCATGGCTACCATGGGCTAATTTCCTTACGGTATGCTTTGTCTTCCAAAGTTCTTTTATCTCTGTTAGGGATACAACTTTAGGCCTTATATATGCCAAGCCAGTATTTTATCACTGAGCTATACCTCAAGACCCTGAGGTGGAATATTTTATCTCAAGTTTATAGATTAAGTCCAGGGTCTTCTAGAATAAAGGACATAGTCAATGTAAAACTGTTAGTAAATATCAATGCTGAGATTTGAACCTGTCACACAAGCCTTTGGACATGTAATCTCACCTTGCCAAACTTTAAATGAGGTATTATTATTATTATTATTATTATTATTATTATTATTATTATTTTCTATAATGGAATCTGGACTATTTCCTAACGTACTTTTTGAAATATGGTATTCATGGATACAATGCCAAACACCATGGGCTTTCCCATCAGTCTTGACCCTAAAGCTATCTCCTTTCTATGGGAACTGAGTACTCCCTACTCACATATCACAGTTACAAATACAGACACAGCCAGGAGGCAGGTCCTCCACAGAATAGAGCGAGCTACAATGCAGAGGACACAGATTGCCTGTTCAGACAGTCTTAACTGGAAGCTGGCCATAGGAGCAAAATGTGCTTGTCAATGGAAAGACTGTCCACACGTGATCTCACAAGCGCAATGAGTATTAGACCTTCTTGCCTGGTGGAGGCAAAGTGTCCTCTTTGCTTCAACATTGACAGTCTTTATATTTTCATGATTTATTGGCATGTTTTGCTGCACATAACGTTAGGACTTATAACATTATTTACTTTGACTGTATTCATGTCCCATCACTTTCTGCCCCTTCTCGGCCATTCTATAGTCTCATTTCTATTACGTCTCCTACTCACATAAGGTTTTAAATATCCATATAAAATCCAGAGTTCACAAAATGAGAAAAAAAGACACATTATTTGTTTCACATTCTTTATGACTCTGTTATACATATAAAATGTGTGTGTCTGTGTGTTTGTGTGTGTGTGTCTGTGTGTGTGTCTGTGAGTGTGTGTGTGTCTGTGTGTGTGTCTGTGTGTGTGTCTCTGTGTGTGTGTCTGTGTGTGTGTCTGTGTGTGTGTCTGTGTGTGTGTGTCTGTGTGTGTGTCTGTGTGTGTGTCTGTGTGTGTGTCTGTGTGTGTCTGTGTGTGTGTCTGTGTGTATGTCTGTGTGTGTGTCTGTGTGTGTGTCTGTGTGTATGTGTGTGTGTATGTGTGTCTGTGTGTGTGTCTGTGTGTGTGTGTGTGTATGTGTGTCTGTGTGTGTGTGTGTATGTGTATATTTGTGTGTATGTGTGTCTGTGTGTGTGTGTGTGTGTACACCTAGGCTGATTCTATAGCGTGGCTACTATAAATGACAAGGCAGTAAAACGCCCTGTGCAGATGTCTGTGTGGTCTGTTGGCGCACTTTCATCTGTATGCCCAGTCATGTTAGAGCTGGCTGGCTCAGATGGCACTTCTGTTTTCAGTTTTCTTAGCAGCCTCCACACTATGGTTTCCATAGTGGCAGGACTAATTTACAGTCTCGCCAGCAGTGTGTAAGCCTTCTTTTATCTGCTTCCACGACTGAGCCTCTCACTGTTCTCCTGGTAATGTCTGTCCCCACTGGAGTGGGGTGAAACCTAAAATGTTGTTTTCATTTGCCCTTCTCTGATGCCCAATGGAGAACCCGTTTCTGTATTTTTATATGCTACTGCCCCTTCTGGCAACTTTTACTTTGATCAGCATATGTATTGATTGAAGTGTTTAGGATATTTCTTTTCCTTTTGTGTTCTTTATATATTCTAGATATTAGTCCTCTGTCAGCAGGGCCAGATGTAGCGCTCACAAAGGCTTCCTCTCATTTCTCTAATTGCTTCCTTTGCTGTATAAAGCTTCTTAATCTGAATGTAACCCCATTTATTGTTTTGAATTCCTGAGAAAAATGAATCACTTTACAGGAAATGTTTATGTTTATAGCTTGAAATATATTCACTGTGTATTTCCAAGGTTCAGCTCTGGAATTGGGGTAATTTTATTTCATTTAATTTATTAGTTTTACTTAGTCTTTAAATTTTTCATATATAATTTTTAATTAAATAAGTAGCATTGATGCCTTTGATTTATTTGAGTTGACTTTAGTAAACAACAGATACCCATCCAGTTTCTTCTTTGTGTAGAAATAGAACTACCTAACACCATTTTTTGAGAGATCGGCTTTTCTCCAATGTATGTTTCTGCCATTTTTGTCCAAAGCACATGATATAACCCTATGGGATTATATTTGTGTCTTCTATCCTATTGCTCTACATGGCTGTTTTTAATGCCTCTGTTTTGGTTTTATTATTACTATTGTTTTCTAGGATAACTTGAGTTCATATGTGGTGAAACATCCACTGTTGTTTTCTGTCGGAATGATTGGTTATCTGAGGTCTTTCATGCTTCTATATGAAATTTAAGATTTTTCTTTCTGTTTCTGCTTTATCAATGAATCAAGACTCTTCAATGGAATGCTTTCAAATAGAAGTAACTAGAGATCAGTGTGTTGTGAGTGAAATAATCCACCATGTTGGAACCGTGTCCCTTAGATTAGTGATATAGATTTTTTCTTTATTTGTCTCAATATATTAACAAAAACTCATATATGTTAAAAAAAACCACGTGTGATGATTTGATGGTTGGCCCATGGGAAGTGGCACTATTAGGAGGCATGGCTTTATTGGAGCAGGTATGGCCTTGTTAGAGGAAATGTGTCACTGTGAAGATAGGACTTTGAGATCTCATATATGGGTTCAAGTCTGACAAGTGTGACAAGGAATCCTCCTGGCTACCTTTGGGTCATGATGTAGAACTCTTGGCTCCATCAGCCCATATCTGCCTGCACAGCGCCATGCCTCTCACTATGATGATAGTGGACTAAGCCTCAAAAACTGTAAGCCAGCTGCAATTAACTGTTTTTCTTTGTAAGAGTTGCCTTGGTCATGGTGTCTCTTCGCAGCAATAATATCCAAACTAAAACACTATTCATTAAGAAAAACTGTTTTTGTACGCTATTTATTTGTTTCAATGGGAAGGAAAAGTGATCTAGAAACTATTGGTAAGATCGGAGATACAAAAGCCACCCTGATTCCTCTTTCGCCTGACCTGTATCACTCAGAATGTTCAGAAAGTTGAGGTTTCTGCAAGACCTTGTTCAAGATTGCTTGTTTAATAGCTTAATATATTTTGAATACAAAAATGACATGAAAATTTTCATTGCAACCTTTAAATATAGAAAGGAAAATCCTCTTAACTCTGCCTAATCCCACTTTCAATGGGCATTTTCTGCTACCAAGTTAGTGTGTTTCTTCCAAGAACTTATAAACATTTTAAGTTATATTAGTTCACTGTGAGCTGGATCTTCAATCAATGAATACATATTTAATAAAAAAAAATTGAGCCACACACAGTATGACACAGTATGACAAGAGTAAGCCATACGTACTTAATGAGTGAAGACGACTTATGTCAGAAATGGAGTTGAGGGGTTCACTTCTGGGATTGTACTTGATTGTAATGACAACACTAAATTTTAATTTTTCAAATGAGAGGACTGAATTGCGGTGAAGTAAACAATTAATCCAAGGTCCCCAAAATGATCGACGGAAAAGCTCAGATTCAAACCAAGGGCATATTCTTTAGAGCACACGATCTCAAAGGCATCACATGGTCCTGGCTTAAGAGAACAGCTTTCTTATAGCTTGCCCTTCACCTCAGAGTTTTACCTGGATTGGCTCTTGTTTGTTTTGGGGGTTTTTGTGTTTTGTTTTGTTTTGTTTTGCTTTGTGGGTTTTTGTTTGTTTGTTCATTTGTTTTGTCTTTTTGGTTTTTCAGTTTTTGCAACACTGTGAAAACAGGTATTGCTTTTCCCCATTTTTGAGATAGTGAAACCTAGGCCCAGGTACAGAGCTGAAAGTGGACTAGAGACAATCTAGCTCTACGGACTGAAATGCCCTGCTGAGTTCCATTACTATGTGCATAGGTGCACATCTGTGCTAAAACACCATTCAAGCCTTAACTGTGTTTGCTAACAGTTTTCAATAGCATTGGAAATTCCTTAGATATAAGGTAACTAAGATAACAAATTGAGAATTTCACATTGAGTGCAATCCTAAGTATATAAAGTGTATGTGGCAAAAAATGTCTCATAAGAAATACATTTATTTTGGTTCTGATTGCTATAAGATAGTTTTTCTCACTATTGAAAAGGGTTAATACACAAGTATTTGTGTTCTTTTATCTAAATGAAGTTTTCTGGAGAAGGGCTTGACCCTGATGTGCTGGATTGAGGTGGAGATAGGAATGGAGGTGAGAACAGAACTACTGAGAAGGGAGGAGGCCCTTCCACCCCTGAGACGTGGCTGCAACCATGTTTTGAGTTTATTGCATCAGGGAGACTTATTTGTACAATCACAGTAACAAGCACCTTACCAGGACATAGGAGAAGATACAGAAATACCATCATACCCTCACACTATCCCTCTAAATGTGAATGATTAATACCTAAGCCCACATAACTTCCTTACATTCATCCCTGAAAGGTCTCATTCTTGACGTAACCAGAGTGTGAGGAAGAAGGAAAAAACATTCCTTTCTAGAGTGTTCTAGATTGCAAAAGAATCCCATGGAACTTATTGGAAGATATCCTCTCTACTCAACTTCCAACCAATGAAGAGAGTATTAGTGACAGATATTTCCCTCCAATCTTGCTGGTGGGGATTAACATTAGTCAAGTCTGAAGGCAAAAGGAATGCAGGTTTCCACAAAGACAAGGGGGGCAGAGGCAGACCTCAACAGTTGTTTTCAGATGTAAGAGTTGTGGGTGGCTTTCCTGTGCGTTTTCAAGTTTTCTGTGACTCTCATTTTGTTCCTTACAGAATCAGAAAACCAATTACTTTATTTCAAATCCCTATTAGCTGTATCTCTTTACCGTCCATCTGGCTTAGTTCATGCTTTATTTTCATCCGGACATTTTTATACTGCACATGTTTGTTACAAGTAGGACAGCTATGGTTTTTCTCCAGAATCTAATCCTAGAATTTGCATTTAGATATATGTAAATTAAAACAATTTAGGCCAACAACATTCTATATCCTACTTCGAAAGAATCTTTGAAGTGCTGAGGAAAACTGGGGCTTAATCAGTGTGTTCCCATGCCACACGTTAAGTCTCAGATCGAAAACAAAAATGGCGACAGAGTCCAGACCACAGCAGGAATGAAGGAACTAGCATTTTGACCAGTTCTCCTCGGTGGTGATTTTTATTTTTTAGAGCCCCACTCAGACTTTTTTAAGAAATGGAATGTGAGTCAAGTGGTGAGTCCTAAGAGAAAATCTACAGGTTACTTGCGAAGTAAGAGGTTTGCTTTTCAGTGTGTGATTGAGTCAGTCTGCTTCTCAGTTGTAGTTAGTCACTTCAGTTGGATCTGAGCTGATATCAAAATAGAAGCTCAGTGTTAGGATTTATACCAAAGTGTAATGTGCTACTGTAACTTTACCTCAAAGGTAGTGCTCTTAAAATTTCATCTCAGCACATCTCTGTCCTTAAACAGACTCCTAACACTTGAGCCTCCCTAGTCAGTCCCTAGGAGCTCCTACACTTGAAGATCGCACGCACTCAAGACTTCATGAAGATCGCACGCACTCAAGACTTCATGAGGACTTCTGGTCTTGTGACACCAATTCCATCTTTCATGTCCTGTAATCTTGTCTATACCTTTTTTTTTTTTGTACTGTTTACACCAAGTTCTCATTACAGAGCACTGTTTTCCCTGAAACATGCTGTCATGCTTCTGAGCTTAATGTTTCATTATATATTAGCTTAATAAACTAGGGCACCTGATGTCCTGTCGTCTGAGCATGGCATGGCTGGTGCCCCCCTTGAGCTATCAAGAGCAGCACCAGACCTGCACAATATTTCAACCTATTGCCATCATCCACCTGGAGGGACTCCCAGTACCTAGCAACCTCCTTGTGGATATATAACTAGTTAATAGTTGCTGGGAGAGAATTTCTTTCTTCAGTGGTGTAGCCATCCTTAAGTTCCTCACTCTCTAATTAAACTCACCAAACTACACTTGGATAGGATACTTTCTTTGTTTCTGCCATTGATACCCAGTCTAGAGAGAGTAGATGTTTATTCTTACCTCTTCGGAAAAGAATTTTCCACAATACCTAACACTCAGCATGACTTATGTCTTTGACCCTAATTACCAATTTCTATGACGTCGTCAAGCATGTTGTAGAGGCATGGTTAACACATACTTTGTACTTAAAGCTGCTGACTTGATTTGTCTTTCTTGTCCCTTCCCTGCTAAAATACCCACTCCTTGGACATCATCTCTCCCAGTAAAGGGGGAATTCATCTTTTTACTCTCTTTCCTTACCAGCTAACTATGTTTCCATTTTTATCACCCATAGCATGAAGTTTACATACTTAACGGGGCGGGGTCTTATGTTGATTTTATTTCTGTTATACAAAGATGACTAAATTGAGGCATTTTCTCTTAAGGAGGCTATGCTTCTGTGGTATATGTGCTCCAGGCTTCCATAACAGAATATAATCAAATGTCTGACAAAACAGCATGTACTTGTTGCCCCATGGTTTTGATGATCAAGGTTGGAAAACAAAATCAAGAAATCAGCAGAGGGTTCTTGGACTTCATCAGAAAGTTTCCTTTTGCAGTTGATGGTAATTGATACAGAGACTCAGCACTGGTTAAAAGGCAGAAAATAAATGGCTCCAGAGTCCTCAGCCTTAAATCTGGCCTCTATCATTGCTTACTCGGCAAGTCTCAGGAAGCATTGTGGAGGAGGCAGTGATTAGAAGGCAGGAGTTAGAAACTTTGGAGCAGTGATTTGAAACAGTGTTTTCAGGATATTACAGGGTGGTTGCACTCAAAACTTCACTGCACCTCTAATCACCAGCACACAGTTATACCCATAGACATTTTATCATGAGACTGAATGAGCTCATTAGATCCCACCCCTCCCTGATGCTGAATGATAGTTGGAAGAAGGGGGAGGGTATTATTTTCTGCAGTGTTGTAGTCTTGATGAATTGCCCATACTCAAGTAAGTAACCTTGTACCCATGCTTAGACAGGCAACTCTAATCAAACTCAGTGCATCACACACACACACACACACACACACACACACACACACACGGACACGGACACGGACACAGACACAGACATGGACACGGATGTACACACATGGATATACATATACACACACATGCAGACACACATGCTCCTCCCCCACACACACGGAGATACACACATGGGCACATGCACAAAGGTACACAGACAGACACACACAGACACACACAGAGATGTACACATGGAGATACACACATGGGTACACACACAGGGACAAACACACATACACACAACCACATCGTCATATACAAACACATGGACACACAAATACACAGGGACACACATATGGAAACACACAAACACAGACATAAAGACACACACAGACACATGGACACACAGACACGAAAGAAGGAGGGGGACTTGTTGGAATGAAGGGTTTTAGGTGGAATAGAAGGGAGGATAAGACAGAGTAATAGCATCATAAAAAAATTCATTATACTCATGAATGAATCTGTTGAAGAATAAAAACTAAATAAAAAAAGATATCAGCAGAGCAGGCTCCCTCTGAGAGCTGTGCTTACATGCTCAGCCACAAACATAAAACAGAGAAAGTGAACTGGTGGGGCCATAAACTCTCAGTCTGTTCATCCTTCCCCCATCATGGCTTCCGTGTAGCATCATCTCCAAAAGCATCACCAATCGAGGACCAAATGTCTAAACCACCAAGTGTCTGGGAGACAGTTTTATCCTGACAACCACAAAAGGCAGTGCCAGGAATTTTTCCTCACTAAACACAGGAGGAGGCCTACTGCTGGCCAGCACATGAGAACCCCATCTAGCTCGAGATCATTCAAGCATATTTCCCAGCCCTCTCAGATTTAACCACAAAGGAAATGGACTACCCCGGCATATGTTATCCATCTAATATCTGGGTGTCAGAGTCAACTGCACTTATCAGATTTATTAGATAAAATCACCTGAGGGCGGAAGTACCCAAAAAGTATGAGTAATTAAAATACTGAGCGGCAATATTATTAAAGGTATATTAAAATCAATGACATCCATTTGAAAAGATATATTTCATACCCCGTCCTCCACGGTGGGAGACGTGGCTGGGCAGAAACAGGTCAAGCAGAGCATACTGTTAATGAAGGTCCTCGTGGAAAAGGCTGCCTGACACAAAATGAGTTAAAATCTTTATTGTGTCTTGACAGTGCACATGAATCTATGATGATGATAAATGTTCTCATTTAGGACTTTTCCTTTCCCTGAGACATTTTACATGTTCTCTCCAATTTGCTTTGAATTTCTCAAAAGACATATGTTCTCAGAAGAAAGGCTCTGCTTGCTTTTCATTAAGTTAGATCTTATCAGAGTGTTTGCATGTGGCATCACGTCTAAACTATTAATCTTATGGCAGGATATTAAAGGGGGGGAGGGGAATCCCTTAACAGGCTGAAGGCCATTACACTTGAGAAAGCGCCCTCAGCACCCAGCTGTGAGAACCAGCCTAGGACCTGCAACTGGGATGATTAATATGACGTTCCTGAATTGGGCACTTTAGGCAGGGAGGTGCTCTCCTTAGGAGGGTGGGCAGTGGACAATGCACACTGAGATGACTTGTGTGCCACTGGGTTGGAACTTGGTGCTGCTAGCTTGTTGACATGCAGAATCCTGGCAGGGCACCAGGGAACTTTTGTTAATTCTCAGTGACATAAAGACTTCTCCAGAATACAGGTTCGAACCAATGGGCAACAACATGGATCTATGTAAAAACGAAAAATAAAACAATTATACACCTCCACTATAACAGTTCTGTAACTACACACACACACACACACACACACAGAGAGAGAGAGAGAGAGAGAGAGAGAGAGAGAGAGAGAGAGAGAGAGAGAGACCAGTATATCTCAATGCATATATGCATGCACCTTCTAACAGGTAATATCTAACAGATGATAGCAAACTAGAATAAGAGAGGCCTTGGAAATTAGAGGATTCTGTACACTTTGAACCTTAACACTATAGAAAGCCTTTGACATTTGTTGTAAGAACACTGGGAAATCTCTGACAGATTTGAAGCAAGAAAATATATGTTGTTGTCTTTACTATGTTAGGAGGAATGGATCTAGGACATTCCCCCAATAAGTCTTTTATGTAAAATTGCATGACATTTTCATATAATATATGCACATTGCTGTCTATAAATTTTCTTCGGCTTGCTTTTAATACAAAAACAATATAAATATCATGTAAAGAGTTATTAAACTATATTGTTTAATGAATAATAATAAAACATTATACATATTTTATCAAGTACATTGGTTTAATTTTAATGGCATTTGTTTTTCTCACTGATTATTTCAAGGTTAAGTGATAGGAGGCTACCAAAGAAATCCTGTGGACCACCTTGGAGATAAGGAAGGTACAGAAACCTCAGGGACATTCAAAGCAATTACTAGAGATGTTGATGAAGATATTATTGTTATCGACTTCAGTTATCTGAATGTATAAACAGATAGATGATAAGGAATTTACAGAGACAGGAAAAGATAGAGCAGCCCAGACATGGTGAGGTGAGATAGAACATGAGTTGGCTTGTGGGTGTGCTGGGTTTCCGAAAGTTTGAGAAATAGCTCAGAATTTTCCTTAAAATTATTCTAGCTTTTCCTATGAAGTAAATGTCAAATATTTTACTTCTATTTCCAAAAATAAGGATAGAACAGGTTGCCAAGGGAATGCCCAAGTCAGTCATAAAGCATCTCCAAAAGGAGGCTCTATGGAATGGAAATGTTAATTCTTACCTTGCTGAACAAGCTCTCATGGAACCTTCCTGGGAGTAACATTTCTCCTGTGACTAAGAAAGACTGGGAAGATAATAACATGGGCAGAAAGGCAGGGATACTGCCAGCTCAACTCCTCAAGGCCAAACAGCCAGTCTCTTCTGTGCCTATGAGATTTGTAATTCATGCAATAAGAAGGATACTATCAGGTAAGGATTTCCCCCTTACTCGGAAAATAGAGGGCTATAGTGAGTGAGATGAATCGAAGTGGACATGAACTTCAAATTAGCAGTTCTCTTAAGTTGAAAGCTGGATACTGCCCACAGGCTTGTGTTCTTTGAGCCTCCATGGACTGGGAGGCATGGGTATACAGCTGGAGGGATAAAATGGAGCACGTGAAAGTCATTTTATTACCTGGGAAATAAAAGATAAATCCATAGGAACAGGTTGGCCTTGAGTAAGACTGGATTGACTCCAGTGTTTATTCTCTCAGATTGTTGTGTGAATACTTTTGTTTTAATTTTCATTGTGGTTCTTCTATTTATTGGTATGGATATGTACACATCAGCAACCTATGGGCAGCTATGTCAATGAAAAAAAAGTCTTTGCCTTCCCCAGTTTCTGTAAATTGTCTATAAATTCTTGAGTATGTGAAGGCCTTATGAGGCCCTCTTCTTTTCAGGGTGAGAATTTAACCAGACCAAGTATATGTAGGTGTTTTCCAGGTAACCTCAGCTACTGTTCATGCACGAGACAACGGTCATGCTATTCCCAGAGCACAGCCTTCTATAACATTAATTCTGTTTACTCGTTAAAAAGGGAAAACATTACATATAGCTTCCATAAAGACATTATGAATATTGAGTAAAATGAAAAAAATGCTAAAATAGCATTTGTTGTTTACAATAATTCCATATAAAATACTCTTGGTTTTATTATGATATGGTATCATTTTATTATTATTAAGGATAAGCTTGATATAAGTCCATTAGAGATTGTTAAGAAATTACTAAAATATATTATTTTATTAACCATGTAAATCTATACTACACGCATATATAAACAAAAGGATTTCACATAAGAAATTTTCTATTTAAAATAAAAACTATTATAATGCTTGATTTCATGTAAACATGTAGTACAACTTATTTGGCAAAAGAATAAAACAGAATGCTTCTTCTTCCATCTGTAAGGATGGATGGACACAAGAACAAGCCATACCTGAGACTCCAAAGTCATGTGTTGGAACAGTGACTTAGCTATTGTTTGTTCACAGAGAGGTAAGGGAGGTGTCCTTAGAGTAACCTATTCAGAAGTGTTGTTGTTTACGGTCTATATGACATATGGGCCTCTCTGGGAAGTGTCCCTATCTGATCTTCTGTCCCTTCTAGCATGTGACCTGCAGTCAGCCATCCCAAGGAACGTGCCCACCATTTCTTCTTCTTCAACAAAAATTTTAAACTGACGTATGCAGTATGGTTTATCTTAAACAAAGCATACTTAAGAATGTGCCTGCCCTTAAAGTGTTCTCCTATATTATTATGTTGAGGCCCTGCTAGTAACACCCAGCATTCCTTTGTTCGGAACTGTTAGAATAGTTCTGTGGATCTCCTGACATGTTGAAGGTACTAAATTCTCCATGTTTTTATCTTCCTATAGTATTTCTGACTTCGCATCCACAAAGAGGAGGACGCAAAGGAAGAAGTGTTTGCTTGCCTTCTGACTTGGTAACAGACCTTACTTGGCCTTTCTGATTCACTTAAGAAAAATCCAAGAGAATGTCTTTGTGAAGAATGTGGGGAAATTTACCTGAACAGAGGCCAAAATTTGGGCAAGAATCTTCACTAGAACAAGACAAGGTACTCCAAGGGGCCACATGACGGCTGAGTCTGAGATGGCCTGGGGTGCACGCTGTCATTCACTATGATCACTACCTCCAAAAAAAAATCAAACCACAACAACCAACAATAACAAAAAAACACCTCCTCATGGAAATTTCTCATTAAAGTGCCTCATTTTCACTGCCCTTGAGGAGAAATGCTCAACTTTTTTGGCCTGACTGAGCTCCTCATTGATTTTCAGCCCATTCACATTCATTATCCAATATTGTAGACACTAAAAATAAAAATGGTACTTGAGATTTCTAGTATTCAAAGATTCAATGAAAAGTCTAGAAACTTTTTCTTCTTGACCGTCAGATGACTCAGGTTAAAAACAATTACAATAGAACTTGTTGGGAAACGGCGGCACAGATCTTCCTGGTTGCTGCTACCACGGAGAGCTCTTGGGCAGCACCCCGCGAGCAAACTTGAGCCTCGGGACCACAGGTAAGACCAACTTTTCTGCTGCAAGAGACCTGTCTGGTGATCTCGGGACACACAGAGGCAGAATTCCTCTAGGACCGGACACCTCCTGTGTTTACCGGGAGTCCCACACCCGCGGATCCCGGCCCGCAGCAGCTCTCTGCTCCCAGACACCGTTGGAGAGAGACCCCACCGCCTGGTCAGGTGGGCACTCCTGAGGCTGCAGAGCGGAAGAGACCACCAACACTGCCCACCCCTGCCCACATCCCTGGCCCAAGAGGAAACTGTATAAGGCCCCTGGGTTCCCGTGTGGGAGGGCCCAGGAGCGGCAGGACCACTGCATCTGAGACACCTCCGGAACCTGAAGGAAACAGACCGGATAAACAGTTCTCTGCACCCAAATCCCGTGGGAGGGAGAGCTAAACCTACAGAGAGGCAGACACGCCTGGGAAACCAGAGGAGACTGCACTCTGCATACACATCTCGGACACCAGAGGAAAACACCAAATGCCATCTGGAACCCTGGTGCACTGAAGCTCCCGGAAACGGCGGCACAGACCTTCCTGGTTGCTGCTGCCAAGGAGAGCTCTTGGGCAGCACCCCACGAGCGAACTTGAGGCTCGGGACCACAGGTAAGACCAACTTTTCTGCTGCAAGTGACCTCTCTGGTGAACTCAAGACACAGGCCCACAGGAACAGCTGAAGACCTGTAGAGAGGGAAAACTACACGCCCGAAAGCAGAACACTCTGTCGCCATAACAGGCTGAAAGAAAACAGGAAAACAGGTCTACAGCAATCCTGACACACAGGCTTAAAGGGCAGTCTAGCCACTGTCAGAAATAGCAGAACAAAGTAACACTAGAGATAATCTGATGGCGAGAGGCAAGCGCAAGAACCCAAGCAACAGAAACCAAGACTACATGCCATCATCGGAGCCCAATTCTCCTACCAAAACAAACATGGAATATCCAAACACACCAGAAAAGCAAGATCTAGTTTCAAAATCATATTTGATCATGATGCTGGAGGACTTCAAGAAAGACGTGAAGAGCTCCCTTAGAGAACAAGTAGAAGCCTACAGAGAGGAATCACAAAAATGCCTGAAAGAATTCCAGGAAAATTATTAAACAAGTAGAAGCCCATAGAGAGGAGTCACAAAAATCCCTGAAAGAATTCCAGGAAATCATAAATAAACAAGTAGAAGCCCATAGAGAGGAGTCACAAAAATCCCTGAAAGAATTCCAGGAAAACACAATCAAACAGTTGAAGGAATTAAAAATGGAAATAGAAGCAATCAAGAAAGAACACATGGAAACAACCCTGGATATAGAAAACCAAAAGAAGAGACAAGGAGCTGTAGATACAAGCTTCACCAACAGAATACAGGAGATGGAAGAGAGAATCTCAGGAGCAGGAGATTCCATAGAAATCATTGACTCAACTGTCAAAGATAATGTAAAGTGGAAAAAGCTACTGGTCCAAAACATACAGGAAATCCAGGACTCAATGAGAAGATCAAACCTAAGGATAATAGGTATAGAAGAGAGTGAAGACTCCCAGCTCAAAGGACCAGTAAATATCTTCAACAAAATCATAGAAGAAAACTTCCCTAACCTAAAAAAAGAGATACCCATAGGCATACAAGAAGCCTACAGAACTCAAAATAGATTGGACCAGAAAAGAAACACCTCCCGTCACATAATAGTCAAAACACCAAACGCACAAAATAAAGAAAGAATATTAAAAGCAGTAAGGGAAAAAGGTCAAGTAACATATAAAGGCAGACCTATAACAATCACACCAGACTTTTCGCCAGAAACTATGAAGGCCAGAAGATCCTGAACTGATGTCATACAGACCCTAAGAGAACACAAATGCCAGCCCAGGTTACTGTATCCTGCAAAACTCTCAATTCACATAGATGGAGAAACCAAGATATTCCATGACAAAAACAAATTTACACAATATCTTTCTACAAATCCAGCACTACAAAGGATAATAAATGGTAAAGCCCAACATAAGGAGGCAAGCTATACCCTAGAATAAGCAAGAAACTAATCGTCTTGGCAACAAAACAAAGAGAAGAAAAGCACACAAACATAACCTCACATCCAAATATGAATACGACAGAAAGCAATAATCACTATTCCTTAATATCTCTCAACATCAATGGCCTCAACTCCCCAATAAAGAGACATAGATTAACAAACTGGATACGCAACGAGGACCCTGCATTCTGCTGCCTACAGGAAACACACCTCAGAGACAAAGACAGACACTACCTCAGAGTGAAAGCCTGGAAAACAACTTTCCAAGCAAATGGTCGGAAGAAGCAAGCTGGAGTTGCCATTCTAATATCAGATAAAATCAATTTTCAACTAAAAGTCATCAAAAAAGATAAGGAAGGACACTTCATATTCATCAAAGGAAAAATCCACCAAGATGAACTCTCAATCCTAAATATCTATGCCCCAAATACAAGGGCACCTACATACATAAAAGAAACCTTACTAAAGCTCAAAACACACATTGCACCTCATACAATAATAGTAGGAGATTTCAACACCCCACTCTCATCAATGGACAGATCATGGAAACAGAAATTAAACAGAGACGTAGACAGACTAAGAGAAGTCATGAGCCAAATGGACTTAACGGATATTTATAGAACATTCTATCCTAAAGCAAAAGGATATACCTTCTTCTCAGCTCCTCATGGTACTTTCTCCAAAATTGACCATATAATTGGTCAAAAAACAGGCCTCAACAGGTACAGAAAGATAGAAATAATCCCATGCGTGCTATCAGACCACCACGGCCTAAAACTGGTCTTCAATAACAATAAGGAAAGAATGCCCACATATACGTGGAAATTGAACAATGCTCTACTCAATGATAACCTGGTCAAGGAAGAAATAAAGAAAGAAATTAAAAACTTTTTAGAATTTAATGAAAATGAAGGTAAAACGTACCAAAACTTATGGGACACAATGAAAGCTGTGCTAAGAGGAAAAGTCATAGCGCTGAGTGCCTGCAGAAAGAAACAGGAAAGAACATATGTCAGCAGCTTGACAGCACACCTAAAAGCTCTAGAACAAAAAGAAGCAAATGCACCCAGGAGGAGTAGAAGGCAGGAAATAATCAAACTCAGAGCTGAAATTAACCAAGTAAAAACAAAAAGGACCATAGAAAGAATCAACAGAACCAAAAGTTGGTTCTTTGAGAAAATCAACAAGATAGATAAACCCTTAGCCAGACTAAAGAGAGGACACAGAGAGTGTGTCCAAATTAACAAAATCAGAAATGAAAAGGGAGACATAACTACAGATTCAGAGGAAATTCAAAAAATCTTCAGATCTTACTATGAAAGCCTTTATTCAACAAAACTTGAAAATCTGCAGGAAATGGACAATTTCCTAGACAGATACCAGGTACTGAAGTTAAATCAGGAACAGATAAACCAGTTAAACAACCGCATAACTCCTAAGAAAATAGAAGCAGTCATTAAAGGTCTCCCAACCAAAAAGAACCCAGGTCCAGACGGGTTTAGTGCAGAATTCTATCAGACCTTCATAGAAGACCTCATACCAATATTATCCAAACTATTCCACAAAATTGAAACAGATGGAGCACTACCGAATTCCTTCTATGAAGCCACAATTACTCTTATACCTAAACCACACAAAGACCCAACAAAGAAAGAGAACTTCAGACCAATTTCCCTTATGAATATCGACGCAAAAATACTCAACAAAATTCTGGCAAACCGAATCCAAGAGCACATCAAAACAATCATCCAACATGACCAAGTAGGCTTCATCCCAGGCATGCAGGGATGGTTTAATATACTGAAAACCATCAACGTGATCCATTATATAAACAAACTGTAAGAACAGAACCACATGATCATTTCATTAGATGCTGAGAAAGCATTTGACAAAATTCAACACCCCTTCATGATAAAAGTCCTGGAAAGAATAGGAATTCAAGGCCCATACCTAAACATAGTAAAAGCCATATACAGCAAACCAGTTGCTAACATTAAACTAAATGGAGAGAAACTTGAAGCAATCCCACTAAAATCAGGGACTAGACAAGGCTGCCCACTCTTTCCCTACTTATTCAATATAGTTCTTGAAGTTCTAGCCAGAGCAATCAGACAACAAAAGGAGGTCAAGGGGATACAGATCAGAAAAGAAGAAGTCAAAATATCACTATTTGCAGATGTTATGATAGTGTATTTAAGTGATCCCAAAAGTTCCACCAGAGAACTACTAAAGCTGATAAACAACTTCAGCAAAGTGGCTGGGTATAAAATTAACTCAAATAAATCAGTAGCCTTCCTCTACACAAAAGAGAAACAAGCCGAGAAAGAAATTAGGGAAACGACACCCTTCATAATAGACCCAAATAATATAAAGTACCTTGGTGTGACTTTAACCAAGCAAGTAAAAGATCTGTACAATAAGAACTTCAAGACACTGAAGAAAGAAATTGAAGAAGACCTTAGAAGATGGAAAGATCTCCCATGCTCATGGATTGGCAGGATCAATATAGTAAAAATGGCCATTTTACCAAAAGCGATCTACAGATTCAATGCAATCCCCATCAAAATACCAATCCAATTCTTCAAAGAGTTAGAGAGAACAATTTGCAAATTCATCTGGAATAACAAAAAACCCAGGATAGCTAAAGCTATCCTCAACAATAAAAGGACTTCAGGGGGAATCACTATCCCTGAACTCAAGCAGTATTACAGAGCAATAGTGATAAAAACTGCATGGTATTGGTACAGAGACAGACAGATAGCCCAATGGAATAGAATTGAAGACCCAGAAATGAACCCACACACCTATGGTCACTTGATTTTTGACAAAGGAGCCAAAACCATCTAATGGAAAAAAGATAGCATTTTCAGCAAATGGTGCTGGTTCAACTGGAGGTCAATATGTAGAAGAATGCAGATTGATCCATGCTTATCACCCTGTACAAAGCTTAAGTCCAAGTGGATCAAGGACCTCCACATCAAACCAGACACACTCAAACTAATAGAAGAAAAACTAGGGAAGCATCTGGAACACATGAGCACTGGAAAAAATTTCCTGAACAAAACACCAATGGCTTATGCTCTAAGATCAAGAATCAACAAATGGGATCTCATAAAACTGCAAAGCTTCTGTAAGGCAAAGGACACTGTGGTTAGGACAAAACGGCAACCAACAGATTGGGAAAAGATCTTTACCAATCCTACAACAGATAGAGGCCTTATATCCAAAATATACAAAGAACTCAAGAAGTTAGACCGCAGGGAGACAAATAACCCTATTAAAAAATGGGGTTCAGAGCTAAACAAACAATTCACAGCTGAGGAATGCCGAATGGCTGAGAAACACCTAAAGAAATGTTCAACATCTTTAGTCATAAGGGAAATGCAAATCAAAACAACCCTGAGATTTCACCTCACACCAGTGAGAATGGCTAAGATCAAAAACCCAGGTGACAGCAGATGCTGGCGAGGATGCGGAGAAAGAGGAACACTCCTCCATTGTTGGTGGGATTGCAGACTGGTACAACCATTCTGGAAATCAGTCTGGAGGTTCCTCAGAAAATTGGACATTGAACTGCCTGAGGATCCAGCTATACCTCTCTTGGGCATATACCCAAAAGATGCCCCAACATATAAAAAAGACACGTGCTCCACTATGTTCATCGCAGCCTTATTTATAATAGCCAGAAGCTGGAAAGAACCCAGATGCCCTTCAACAGAGGAATGGATACAGAAAATGTGGTACATCTACACAATGGAATATTACTCAGCTATCAAAAACAACGGCTTTATGAAATTCGTAGGCAAATGGTTGGAGCTGGAAAATATCATTCTGCGTGAGCTAACCCAATCACAGAAAGACATACATGGTATGCACTCATTGATAAGTGGCTATTAGCCCAAATGCTTGAATTACCCTAGATGCCTAGAACAAATGAAACTCAAGACGGATGATCAAAATGTGAATGTTTCACGCCTTCTTTAAAAGGGGAACAAGAATACCCTTGGCAGGGAAGAGAGAGGCAAAGATTAAAACAGAGACTGAAGGAACACCCATTCAGAGCCTGCCCCACATGTGGCCCATACATATACAGCCACCCAATTAGACAAGATGGATGAAGCAAAGAAGTGCAGACGGACAGGAGCCAGATGTAGATCTCTCCTGAGAGACACAGCCAGAATACAGCAAATACAGAGGCGAATGCCATCAGCAAACCACTGAACTGAGAATAGAACCCCCGTTGAAGGAATCAGAGAAAGAGCTGGAAGAGCTTGAAGGAGCTCGAGACCCCAAAAGTACAACAATGCCAAGCAACCAGAGCTTCCAGGGACTAAGCCACTACCTAAAGACTATACATGGACTGACCCTGGACTCTGACCTCATAGGAAGCAATGAATATCCTAGTAAGATCACCAGTGGAAGGGGAAGCCCTGGGTCCTGCTAAGACTGAACCCCCAGTGAACTAGACTGTTGGGGGGAGGGCGGCAATGGGGGGAGGGTTGGGAGGGGAATACCCATAAGGAAGGGCAGGGGGAAGGGGGAGGGGGATTTTTGCCCGGAAGCCGGGAAAGGGAATAACACTCGAAATGTATATAAGAAATACTCAAGTTAATAAAAAAAAAAAAAGAACTTGTTCACTTAGGTCTTATCTCTACTGAACTTTATTTGTTGGTTTCATTTTTCTCTTATTATTATTGTCTTTTGAGAAGATATTAAAGAATAGCTTCCTCTTTGTATAAGAAAGTGCTATTTTATTCTCTGTTGTCATTCTTCCTCTTAGCAAGACCACCCTGATTTTTCCCCCAGAAGAACATAGTTGCCCAATTAACTAAGTACCCTTAATTAGCTGAGGACACATGACTATGCTTTTGACCACAGGAAGTACTTGTGGAGAGTCTTCCTAGGAAAGTGTCTTGTCTGTCTTTGTCTTTCTGATCCTAGAAGTGCATATCATACAGCCTAAGCTTCTGTCGGCATGAAATATAAGGAGAGCAAGGGTTTAGATTTCAGAAGCAATAGACCAAATCTTCCAGTTTGGGACTATAATGTTTGTTTGTTGTGATGAGAGTTAGTTTCTCTTACTATCAAGAGTCTCTCAATAGAATGGTTCAAATGGGTTAGACTTTAATTCCTCTTTCACAGAGCGGAAATGCCAACTGAGTTCCTTGAAATCACCTAGGAGACCACTTAGCAGAGTCCAGCGCTCTCCTTAACATAGAGTTTTAAGGTGTAATAATCTTTACCATCTGAATCCAGTGGGGACAAAGAGAACACAGGAAGATTTAAGTGATGGCTGGACATCGCTATTGCTCACAACATTTGGATGTCCCCATACTTTCTAAGCCGTTCTCTACTGCTGGAATCTAAAATGTTAAAGTACAGCTGAGCTATGAAATAACCTTCTAATAATAAAAAGATAAGTGTTCTACACAAGTACAGTCACTCAGCATATGTTTTTCTAAATGATTAAACAATACACTTTCATATTGTTTAAAGCACTGCACTTGAGGTCTATGTTGTTGCTTATAGCTTAATTAACAGATTATTCCTTTCATAGCTCATTCACTGAATGACTGAATAAACGCTAAATTTTCTTCCAGATGCAAAATTCTAGTTTTGTTATTATTTCTTTTAATGCTGTTAAGGAGCAACTTAAGACAGAAGCAAAAGGTATTCTCTGCAAAGAACCTTGTGGTAGGTCCTGTAAGTATCTATCCATTTCCACAGGGTCCATCATAAGTTGTCACAGGTGAAAGGACTCTAGCCTGGTCGAACATGGCAAACATGGCTCTACCAGGCTTGGTCTTTCTCCTCCATTCCCTCTGCCTTGCTAAAACCCATTAGATTACATTCCTAAAACTAGTCATCAATATCTATTCCCACTTCCTCCTCTGGGAACTGATTAGGAAGTCCAGCCATCCAAAGCCCCCTTTGGCTCACCTAACTAACATGCCCAATTAAAGTTAAACATCTCATCTTAACATGGTATTTCCCCTTATACCTTTATAAACAGCCATGTTTATAAACATGCTATGACTTAGTTTGTCTCTTCTCTATCCAGAGACAGTCTTTTGTCTCCCAATCCCCATCTGGAACAAAAACCCCTTCTCCTCTCCCTTGCTCCCTTCCCCTTCTCCCTCATCCTCTATCTCCTGTCTTTGTCTCTTATTCCCTGACCTTTGGCCCTCTGGGGTAAATAAACATCCTTTGTGCTGAGAACATAGTCTTGGGTGTCCTGAGCTGACTTTGATGTTTCCTACAATATGGGAAGGCCAGGAGTTAGAGTGACTGGGAACAGTCTGATCAAGATCTGAAAAGAGTAAGTCGCTCATCAATTAAAGAGACAGAAGCAGCCACTAAAATTTCAACTTCAGAGAATATCGGTTTGAACACGGAAGGTTTTTGTTGACTAATAGTCTATTCTCTTACCTCTTCAGTAGAAGTCGTTTTCATAGGCTACAAGTCATATTAGTTGCGATACTTTTATTTGCAAGGAACTGACAACTTAAGCCAAAAAGACTTAGGCAAAGTATGACTGATGCATCCAAAGATAGCATTG
Organism: Rattus norvegicus; assembly: GCF_021556685.1. Classification (NCBI taxonomy): domain Eukaryota; kingdom Metazoa; phylum Chordata; class Mammalia; order Rodentia; family Muridae; genus Rattus; species Rattus norvegicus. Next base: position 28,964,041 of record NC_141544.1, on the reverse strand, counting down.
TTTGTAGAGAGAATTGTTTGGATAAGAGCCTTGTTCCTGGTTCAAATGATGTCACCATACTGATTTCTTGATTCTATTTCTCTTCAGTTGGCTCTACTTTCTGGCCCCAAAGATGAACTGAGGTTCTGGCCTCTCACAACACAAAAGAGAAAAAAAATCTACTTCCCCATTCAATAGCCCCAGAATTGAGTCCTATTGTCCTGATTGGGTAGGTTTGGCTTCCATCCCTGACTATGACCAGGAAGTAGAATGAACAGATTAATTTAACCTTGCTCACATACTGTGACCTGTCGATTGAGGTAGAGCCAGTTTCATGCCAAGCACATGAGGGAATGTGGAGAGATCAGGACATTGTGTCCAGAAGAAGAACACGCAGGTAACAATGGACAAGAACAACAGATGCTTTAAGACTGCTAGATCCAAGGTGTGAAGCCTCAAGAGAAAAGAGTTTAGAGTGCATCCAGCTACCATGTCTATTTCCAAATCTAAAACCTTTAAGAAATGTGCTCCTGATCAGACTCTGCTATAGGGCTTAGAGTCCATCAACCTACATCTACTGAGTAAGCTTGCCGATCCCTCGAATAGAGCCACTACATACATGTGGAAGAAGGACCCACACATGATAATGGATACACTGATTGGGAGAATATGAGAGAAGAATGTTTGAAAATAATGAACACTGAATCCAAGTTTTAGAATGTGAGTCCTACCTTCCTGGGCAGGGACTCCAATGATTCACTGCCCTGGCAGTGAATGCGTTTTGCTCAGTCAAGTCCATCTGACCTTGGCTGTGTTCTCTGAGATTATTGCCATCACAACCACTCCCTCACTACAGACACAACTTCTTATTCTGTCCTGCAGAAGAGCCACTCTTGTGCAATGTCTTTTTTAAGACGTGGAGACTTGAGAGGACACCCATTCAGAGAGCTGAACCTCTTTCAGAACCATTCATTTGGGCTGGACCTGGGGATTATTTTTGGTGTTAACTAGAAACGATTCTTGATTGATGTCTTCCCCTCAGCTAATATGATATTCTAAGATCAAGCTTTTTCAATATATCAGTCCAGAAATGAACCTCAATACATTTTAGTACATTTTTCATTTAAAATGAAAGAGAAGATCAAATCATCCTGACTTAATCAAAACAGGGAATACTTGGATGATATAATGGAAATATTTGGGAACAACATTGGTTTCAGGTCATATTTAGTGTTTGGATATGCAATAGGCTTCACTCATTCATCTACTTCCTTTATGGTAATTCTATTTTCAGACTCGATATGATGACAAGAGTCATCATCAAGTACATCTCAGAATAACATTATGGGAGTCTTGTTCCTCTGAATCAAATTGAGATAACTTTGCAATGAAAAGTACACTAAGCACACATAACATAAAACACATGAGCAACCTTCCAAAGTCACCACACTAACATACTTATCATGTGAGAGGAAACCTGAAGACTGCTGGCATTTCTTCACCTTCTCTATTCTATTTATAGAGAAAAACCTGAAAGCTTAGATTCTTTGTATAGAATACTGAGTCATAGATATGAAATTTATAGTTTAATTTGGATATTATAGCCCCAAAGAAAGTGCAGGGCAGAAAACATATTGCCCAAATAATTTGAATTGATGGTCTTTTTCTATGAATACTGTTCACTCCTGATAATCTAGAAGAACAAAAAAAATTACATTAAAGCAGCAAGAAAACTGAAATTATAATGGCTGTACAAAAATCCACCAATGCACTATGGTGGTAAACTTGAAAAGTCAAATAGAGTAAGCCATAGTATCTAGCCATATGGACAAATTACCCACCTAGAAGTTTCCTGACGGTACTTTTAAAAGGAGATTAATGTTTAAATTAGAAGATTTTTTTATGAAGAGCAATTATCATCAATATGGGTAGGGCTTTATCTCATTAGTTGAAAGTTTTAGTAGGAAAAGACTGAGGTCTTTAAGAAAAAAGGAAGTCTAGATTTACACTGTCTTTGGACTTGAACTATGATATCAAATCTTTTCAGGGCTGTTAGCTTGTTGGTCTGTTCTGCATATTTTGAAAGGATAAGCCTCCATAATTATGCAAACCGATACTTTAATACACTGTCTCTCTGTTACACACACACACACACACACAAACGCACACACACACACACACACACACACACACACACACACACACACACACACTCTAATTTTTTAAGAATCCTAATACATACTAATGACTTTGGTGCTGTCACACTGGAAAGACACATATGTACTCTGGTTATGGTACCCTTAAAAATATGATATAAATTAAGGAGTTTGAAAAAATAATATACATTATTAAAAATAAAAGACATAATAATGTCTTGTAAGTAGGAGATAGGCAGTCTACCTGGTTTGACTTGAGAGAAGATAATCTTTTTTTCTTAAAGTTCTTATACTTTCTTTAACTGCATTTTTTTAAAATCTATATTTTCAATGTTATCCCATTTCCCCAGTTTCCCCTCTAGAAACCTGCTTCCCCCTACCCCCAGCTTCTATGAGGGTGCTCCCTCGCTCACCTACCCACTCCCTCTCACCTCTCTGCCCTGACATTCCCCTACACTGGGGCATCAAGCCTTGACAGGACCAAGGGCCAAGAGAGGACAATGTTGACCCCTACCTCTAGAATCACCTGCAATCCCTGGGCTAAGGCTATTACTCCCATAATTGAAGTCACACAAGGGGCCACATCATCCAAGCCCTTTGTGACTCACCTTCCTCTCGACACTAAAGTTTCTAGACACTTTTTCTGAAAATCAAGGGTCATATCTGCAAAGACTGTTGTGTCATATAAAATGACACACTCATGGGGTGGAGGAAATAGGGCAGTAGACATTTTAAAAGACTACCACTTGTGATTATCATTTGTGATTCCTCAAATTAGGAATCCAGTTAAATAGCAACATGAAAATCAGTCGCAGAATAATAGCAAATTAAGAAAAAATGTCTTAAGAAGGAAGGTTTGGAAGTAAATACTACAGCGAAGTAGCTTGGTTTGACCTTTGATGAGTTTTCTTTTATCTCTATGATCTCTACCTCTGCCACACCCATCTCTACAAAATGTTGGTTTTGGCGGTAAGGGATTGAACTGTTCGAGGAAACCACCCCACCAGCTGAGCTATATTCCTAGACTCCCCCTCCCTCTCTCCCCATCCCTCATCCTTTCCCGTCCTTTCCGCTCTATCCCTCTTCCTTTCCCCTCCTTTCCACTCTATCCCTCTTCCTTCCCCCTCATTTCCTCCCTCTCTCTCTCTCTCTCTCTCTCTCTCTCTCTCTCTCTCTCTCTCTCTCTCTCTCTCCCCCTCTTTCTCTCTCTTTCTGTCTTATTTTTAATTTCCTGTGCCAAGTTTTCATATGTACTTAGACTTAATCTCTGCATAAATCCGTCTATGTGATGATCTCATGCTGCCAAAGTAGAAGTTTAGCAGTAAATTATCAATTCTGGGTGAGCACTTTAAAAGTTTCTTCTAGAAATTTCTAGCTTAGCTTGCATGGTGATTTTTTCCCCCGTGGGATCTCCAAAAACAACTTATCTTGTTCTAGTAAAAAAAAATAAGTAAAAAACATTTTAAGAAAGGTTTCTATTTATTAAATGTATAGGCTGAATAAAAGAACACGGAGATTTTATGGCATTCCACCACGCAAAGAATCTTCTTCCATTTACTCAAGTTATTGTTGTTGCTGGAATTTTTGTCCAGTTTTTAAAATCATATACACATTGCTTATATCTTATACTTATTTGGGACAAGACCCTCATAAAGAGGGCTTTCTCCCACCAATTTTTAGTTTTTTAATATCTGCACCTATGAGGTTATTGATTGTATTCCTAATACATAGGTATTACTATATTATCATTACTTATTTTGAGACAAATTTCTCTAAGTTGCTAGGCTGGTCTTAAACTTGTGATCCCCTTGCTTCAGCCTCTGGCATTGCTGAAACAAGAAGGTCTGGGTCACATCTGGATGACAGGAATAAGATATATATATATATATATATATATATATATATATATATATATTTATGGATCAATAATCATTCTTATCCATTATTTCTACCCCAACTTGTTGGCTTTAATTTGTATCTTTGGATGCTCTTTAATCATCTAGGTCACTTCATACCTACTTTCTTGGAGTTTCTCAAAGTCCAGATGGTCCCTACTATATAAATCAAAGATAGGCATTTCACCTGTCTTCTACCACAGGCCTTTTAGACCGACTTCCAAGTGGGAGTGGTGGGAAGGGTGGTGCAAGGGGACCAAGCACTACCAATATTTGTGCCTCTTTAGCCTGAAGCAGTGTGAGCACTCATCACCTTAAAAGATACCAATAGACATCAATGGCAGTTAGGGCCACTTGCTATAAGGGGGAAATTCACACAGGAAGCAGGGGTAACCTTGGAAGTTATGGAAAGCCTTGCCGATAGATCCTAAACATCTAGGCAAATATCTATCACCCAAGCAGCCACAAATAGCCCATCATCACTGTCCCTAAGCTCTGAACTTAATGATCTTTTGATGAACTCAATAGTCCACTATGTCAAGGAGTCAATGACAAGGAAGAAGTCAGTCAGCCCCACCATTACTTCTGAATGGCTTTCAAATCCTATTTGAACCTCTTTCAGATATGTGGGAGATTTTCTTTATTCTATGCTCTTATAAGTTTTCTGTTTGGGACCTCTTAACTCAAATATTGCCAATTTTATTCTTCAGAGCACTGAACTGAGTTTGAGAAACACAGGAATGTACCTCCTGTTACATTATATCCTGTTAGTTGACCTTCATGAAGTTTGCATGTTATATATTACCATTACACCGCTCGAACAATTTTAATTTTATGTGTTGTACTGGCTGGGTATTGTGTGTCAACTCCACATGAGCTGGAAAGGAGCCTCCCTAGGGAAATGCCTCCTTGAGATCCAGCTGTAAGGCATTTTCTCAACTAGTGATCAATGATGGGAGGGCTCATTGTGGGTGTTGCTATTCCTGGGCTAGTAATCCTGGGTTCTATAAGAAAGCAAGCTGAGCAAGCCAGGGGAAGCAAACCAGTAAGCAGCATCCCTCCATGGCCTCAGCATCAGCTCCTGCCTCCAAGTTCCTACCCTGTGTGAGTTCCCTTCCTGACTTCCTTTGGTGACGAACAGCAATGGGGGAGTGTAAGCTGAATGAACCCTTTCCTCCACAACTTGCTTCTTGGTCATAGTGTTTTGTGCAGGAATACAAATCCCAACTAAGACATTTGTGATTTATTTTTGTTGATCTACTAGTTATTTATGAATCCATCTTTTTTATTTATGAAAATCTCTTTGACATTTTTATGTTTTGAAGAATATTTTTACTGAACATGGTATTAAGTTTTGAAAATCTTTTCCCCTTCAACACTTTAAAACTTCTTCTATTGTCTTCTGGTTTGCATTGATGCTCATGAGGAATCTTCTTTTTAGTTTTGTCAGTTGGTAATTTGTTTCTCTATGGATGCTTATAAGATTTTTATTGAAACACGATAGACTATGTGAATTTTTCTTGGTATACTCTGAGCTTGAATATAGTTGATGATATTTTAATTAAATGGAGCAACTGTTTGCCTATTATTTCTTCATATGTAATTCCACATTTCTGTCTTTCATAGGAGCAAGTTACCCATTTGTCAGAGCTGCATGTTCCTGAGAAATCGAGACAGCGCTGCTGTTTCTTTCTATGTAACCATTTGCTCAGATCACTCTCTATTGCTGTGTCACAAAGTTACCAACTCTTCTAACTTATGGTCTCTGTTTTCCATGTTAAGCCTACTGAGGAGTATTTTCACTTCTGATATATCTTTCAGATTTTACAAATGTAAAATGCACACTCAACACTTTTAAATGTCTGATTCCATTTGCGGCTTGGTTTCCTCTCAATTTTTAATTATATGTAGAAGGGCCTATTTTAACCACAGTGGGCAACTCTTTTACCGGCACATCAGATTGATGTTTGGATTAAAAATACTTTATTATTTGAGGCTATAGAGAGGCTCAGTGGTTAGGAGGGCTTGCTGTTCTTGTAGAGTAAGACTGTACTTTAGTTTCCGGTTTTCATATGGGCAGGTCCCACTGCCTGGAACGTGAGCTCTAAGGGACTTGACAATCTTTTCTGACATTTAGGGACATGTGCACACATGTGCCTCCAACACATAAATAAGGTAAAATAAACCTTTAAAAATATACATTTTATTGTTTCATATATAAAGTGTTTTTGCTTTATTCAATAAATTCTTTAAATTTATTTAATAAATTCTTTTTTGGTACCCCTACTTGGGTATTCCAGATATTTATTTCATTTGGGATGGTTCAAAATTCAGTTTTGTTCTAGGCCTCGAGTTTTCTGCACTTCCCTTAAACCTTCAAAGAAATATTGATTACCACAATTAAAAAAGTTTTTCAAGTTATCAATAAACCAATCTGCCACATCCTTAAAGGGCTTGAGCAACTTTTTCTTAAATATCCAATGAGTGGAAAACCAGAAAATATTTAATTGCTTTGCAAATGATGCACTTGTCTCCCAAGCAAGATTACAAGTCAGGCTTGTATGAAAGACCTCTGTAGCATCAACAGAATTGTCTGTGTTTTCTACATTATCCTTGCTTTACTTCTGAGCAGACACCGAGAGTTAGCTGTTTCTTCTAAATAACTCTCCAAATAGTTGTACGTCATCATGTTCCCATACAGCCAGCTCGTCTCTGAAGGAAACATTTATTTTCCTCAGCTTTTTCTTAAGGTGGAGCACGGCAGGAAGATGTTTGCTGAGCTTTCCTTCTTAATATTATGTGTGCTCCAAGATGGCTGAAGTCTCAGGAAAAAATCTCTCTGCAGCCCTTCCCCACCCGAGCCCCCATAGATCTTAGCTTGAATCTCAAATACCTACTTTCATCAGAGGACCACTCGACTGTTGCAAATGGCCTGTGGCAGAAGAATCTTTCAGAACCTCCTAGGGTTTCATCGAGACAGTCTTTTTGTAGCTTTATGACCCAGAAAGCATGACTCCTGACCACACTTTCAAATCGAACTGTGGGCTGGGGATTTAGCTCAGTGGTAGAGCGCTTACCTAGGAAGCGCAAGGCCCTGGGTTCGGTCCCCAGCTCCGAGAAAAAAAAAAAAAAGAATCAAATCGAACTGTGAGATGATTGAATAACAGCTTCCTGTATTGGGAAAAGAGTGTAGGCCAAAGCAAGGAAAGAAAGCATAACTCTTCTGAAGCATTCAGTACAGCTTCTTAACTGATAGCTTAGTAATAGAGACTGAACAGAAAATTCCAGGTTTTAAATACTTGGGTGAAACACCTGAAGATTAAGACTACCTTATGATCTGAACATTGTTTACAGATGAATTTTAGTTTTTTTTATAAAATCAAGCTTTGAGTATTTTACCTTTAAGGTAAGTTTAATATTACATCATCAATGTCTTATCATTATTAAAAATCCTGAAAAATCTCATTCACCTGTACCCTTTTGACTTTCTGTAAGAGCATCCTTGAGGGCAGTAGGCATCCACAGCCTAAGCCTGACAGTTTGTTTTAATTACACTGTAATTCATTTCCTCAAGCTATGACTTAGTTCTTTCCATCTCCCGGTCTAATCTACATAACCATATTAACAGAACATAGTGAAACATAATTCTCACTCATTAAAAGATGCAGATGCTAAATGTCATGCATTTACATTTTGAAACAGTGATTTCCTCCTATCTACTTGATCTTATTTCACTTGTAAGAAGTCATTTCCCAGGGGCTAATGTGTAGAAAAACCAGGGAAGTAACTTTACACTGAGTATTTTTCTTCAACCACATACAGAGATAAGAGTTCTGCTTGTGACTCCTTATTTGCAGTTAATGCCTCTGATGCCATGCGCTGAGCACTAGCCGTCCTCAGTTTCTGTCACCGATGAGAAAATGGTTGATGGGCAATGATTACTACTTGTTATCGTTTCAAGGTCTCTTTATTTCTCCAATGAAACCTGTCTCCCACATTTTCTTTACCTGTGAGATGACTCAAGGTTTTTGTCTGATGTGCTAGAGTAAGAAATTTATTCGTGCATCCGAAGGAAACGCTTTCCAAGGACTGTTGATTAGAAAAAGAAAAATGAGACCAAGGAATCTTAGGTTCAAATTGTCTAAATGTTCACAACCTATTATTTTATCTCTGTTCCTCTAAAACAAAAAGACAAGTTATTGACCGAAACATGGGCCTAGGAATTGGAATAAGCCAGGATCTGGATGGTTACTGAGGTGGTTTGAGTAAGAATTTAAACTCACAGATTTAAAAGCTTGGTCAACATGGAGTGGCACTCTGTGAAATGATTAAGAGGTGTGGCCTTGGAGGAACTATGTTGGGGGTGGGAGTGTGAGGAGGGTATGGGAGCCTTGAGATTTCAGGAAGCTCTTTCCAAGTCCAGAGTCTCACAGTTTTCCTGCAGTCTTCGGATCTAGATGTAGAACTCTCTTCTACCTCTCCAGCACAATGTCTGCCTGCTGGCCAACATGCTACCCGTTATGATGAAAATGGAGTAAACTTCTGAAACTGTACCTAAGCCCCAATTAAATGTTCTCTTTAAGAGTTGCTATGGTCATGGTATCTCTTCACAGCAGTAGGACGATGACTTAGATAGCTATTATATAGGCTTTGCCAATGAGGGAATAAATGTGAACAGAAAGTGCGAATCCAAAGTGAGTATCTTACTTTCTAATACTTGCTGAGGGTAGATGACTGTAGTCTCATGGATCTTTACTAATACTACATGGTATAGAGTGCTTTTCCAGCTTTAGCTAATTTTCATTAATTTATCAGGCTCACCTGTCATAATATATACATAAAAATAAATATTTTCTAAAAAAATGTAACATGACAGTGATCCTTCTGCCTCTGCTTTACATATTCATGGATTGTAGTCATGAGCCTCAACATACATACAGCATTCTTTGTTTCTATATTAGTATTAACCAGTTATCCAAATTAGAGGCCTCCCTTTCCATATGCTGAGGACTACAATTCCAGAAATGCCTGTACACTATAGATTCTGATTTATTCTCATTATCAAAGCCTCACAGATCCTGGGAATAAATATGCAAACATAACTTTTATTCACCAGATGTAATTGCCATGTTGGTGATTTACTGCTGAATAAGGCCACCCTTTCCAGCTCTTCCTAAAATCTGCCTGCCTGGTTCAATTCAGCTGTTCTGGCTGAAAACTCTCCAAGCTGACTGATTCAAACTGGCTTCTCTTGGCTCTAACTGAATTGCTCTGCTTGGAAAAACTGCTTTTGAATTCCACAAACAAAACTGTACTGGTTGCATTAACTGAACAGAATTGAATTCAACTAAATTCCTCTGCATTGACTGAGCATAATTGAACTGGACTCACTGAACTGCCCTCCCCTCTGAACTCCTAAGTAGCCTCTTTCTTGTCTGTTCTTATGAGAATTGGGTATATCCTACCTCTGACTCATTCTGTCAAATATTTCTGTGGTTTGTCACTTTGTTTGCCCCTCACTTAGACATCACTTTCAATAATGGCTGCTTCCTTCTACCAACTAACATTTCCTTCATTGTCTGCAATTATAGGTGTGAACTAAGGGCAGATCACACTGAGGTGGTTTGAGTAAGAATTTAAACTCACAGATTTAAAAGCTTGGTCAACATGCAGTGGCACTCTTTGAAATGATTAAGAGGTGTGGCCAGATCATACTGCAATCGACAGCTTGTTGTGACACCAGCTGAATCACAGACCTAGAAGGGCTTTGGATGTGATCCCTTGCTAGAGCAGCCATGATGCTGAATTAAATTTCCTCTACAATAATAAAAAGTCCTTTTTCTGGGTTGCTAAGATGAATCGTGTCTAGAGTCCATTCTACATTTTGTAAGATACCAGAACTACTAAAATGAAACCTCTGTGTTACTGGGGCAATTGATGCTGGTTAGCTGGAGCTAAGAAATTAGCAAAGGTTAAAAAGAGACCAGCATCACTAAGGTGAAATCTTCTGGGAAGTGTTTCCTGAGAGCACAAAGGGGCAGTGTTCCAGAGATAGCCAAGGTTGTACCTCATACTGCAACTGTACTTGGTAATATGTAAGAATTACCCAAGTGGTATTGGTTTTGAAGGCACAAAGGGGTCATGAATAGCAGCTGAGGCACAGTGAGAGGCCATGAAGGGCCATTGGTGAAGGTGCAACCTCAGTTGCAGTTGACAGCACAGAACTGAAGAGATCATGCAAAGGATTAGAGGCTTGGTACCATGAAGAGAACCTATGAGTGGCTGATAGTGAAGCCTAGCCATAGCTGTAAAGGCCAGTGTGTTAGAGATGCCAGTACCATGAGCTGATCACTAAGAACAGCAGTGTCAGTGGAGGATCAACCTAAGTTTAAGAGTGCTATAGAGAGCAGAACTGGAGAAGTGCCATAACCCTTTGGAGGAGTCCAGAAGGTTGTATGTGGATCCTAGACATTGATTTTGATTTTGATTTTGATTTTGATTGTGACTGTACCCTGATATTTTCCCTCTTGAAGAAAGAAACTATTTTAGTGGAGCTTGAAGTTAAGAGACTTTCAATTGTAAAAGACTTTGAATTTTAAAAGATATTGGATATTTTAAAGGGATTGAAATTTTAATATGTAAAGACCATGAAACTTTTAACTTTATTTAGATCTTGGAGATGAATAAGAAAGTAAGGGTTAAGGCTTAATAGTGACATGTTTGTATGTCAAGTTGACAAGGCACAATTTTACAGGCTGGTTTTGTGTGTCAACTTGACACAAGCTAGAGTTATCCCAAAGAAAAAAGCCTTCCTTGAGGAAATGCCTCCATGAGATCCAGCTGTAAGGCATTTCTCAATTAGTGATCAAGGGTGGGAGGGCCCACTGGGGGTGGTGCCATCCCAGGGCTGGTAGTCCTGCATTCTATAAGAAAGCAACCTGAGCAAGCCAAGGGAAGCAAGCCAGTAAGTAACACACCTCCATGGCCTCTGTATCAGCTCCTGCTTCCTGACCTGCTGTTCCAGTACTGACTTCCTTTGGTGATGAACAGCAATGTGGAAGTGTAAGCTGAATAAACCCTTTCCTCCCCAACTTACTTCATGATGTTTCTGCAGGAATAGAAACTCTGACTAAGACACCAGTTTCTCATTTCTCCTCTGTTAGCACATCATAAACTATTCAACCAATCGCAATTATATGATAAGTATGCTTTCATACTCACTAGTAGACTTCAAGACTGAAGTCAGATTCAATTGATGATTCTGATTGCCAAGTGCCTAGTTCTAAAATATAAAAAATGTAGTAGTTGAGAAAGTGAGCACTACAGTGGAAAGACTACATTCATGTCAATATTTCTAGGGAATGTGAGTGCTAGAGAGAGAGAAAAAAAGTAACAGAGTCTGGTGTCTCTGTCCTGAAACCTGTACTACAGAGGAGGTTGAGGCAGTAAGATGTAACATTCAAAGCCAGCTTGGGCAACAGAGGGAATTCAAGCTAGCCTGGACAATTTTGAGAAACTGTGACGAAGTTCAAAAAGTCAGAAAAGGCCACAGGTATAGCTTAGTGACAGAGTATTTGCCCAGCATGTACCAAGCACTGGGTTCAATCTTCAGTGCAGATGTTGGATAAAATGTGTTTTTATAAATGTAATTAAATTAAGGATCATTAAGATGATCCTATGTGATCTAGCAGGTCCTAAATGCAAGGGTCCTTAGAAGACAGGGGCAAAAGGATATTTCACAGAACAAGAAGAGAAAGTTTTGCTAGGTATAGTAGTATAGAGAGAAGGAAAATAGATGGGGGAGCATCTCTGGGACAAGCTTTGAGGTCTAGGATGAAGGATCATAGAAGGATATAGTTTTAGTGATGGAGGATATGGAGCCTGAAGTGGCTCCTCCTGTAGCCAGGCAGGACTTTCAGGGCAGGGAGAAACTAACTAACCACAAAACCTTCAACCCACAATTTGCCCTATCTATAAGATGTGCAGGGATAAAGACGGAGCAGAGATTGAGGGAATCTCAATGACTAGCCCAACATGAGACCCAGCCAGTGGGAGAAAGTCAACCCCAATACTATTAATTATGATCTGCTATGCTTGCAGACAGAAGCCTAAAACAGCTGTCCTGAGAGGCTTCATCCAGAAGCTGATGGAAACAAATGCCTATCCAAAGGCAAACAGGCTGAGATCGGGAAGTCTTATGGAAAAGTCAGGGGAGGGATTGAGGGAGTAGGAGGAGTCAAGGATACCACAGGAAGATCTACAGAGCCAATTAACCTTGGCCCATGGGAGCTTGAAAAGACTGACCAACCAACCAAATGGCTGGGCAGGGCATTAATATAAAAACAGAAAGGTTGATAAAACAGAATAGAACTGAAGACCCAAAAATAAACTTACATATCTGCTAACACTTGATATTTCACAGAAGCCAAAACTATACACTGGGAAAAATAAAAGCATGTTCAACAAATTGTGCTGGTCTAATTAGATGCCTGCATGTAGAAGAATGCAAATAGATCCATATTTTAACACTGCACAAAACTCAAGTCCAAGTAAATCAAAGACCTCAACACAAAACTAGATATACTAAGTGTAGTAGTACAAGAGAAAGTTATTCTTGAACATATTCATACAGGAGACAACTTCCTGAACAGAACAAAAATAGCTCAGTTATTTTTATCTCTTATTAAGATCAACAATTAATGAATGGGAACCTCATTGATACTATCAATAGGCCAAGATCACAACCTAGAGAATGGAAAAAGATCTTTACCAATCCTACAACTGAAAGGGGGCTAATATCCAACATATATCAGAACTCAAGAAACTAGACACCAACACCAACAAACCAAATTATCAATTTTAAAAGTTGGGATACAGATCTAAACAGATTTCTCAACAGAGGAATCTCTAATGGCTGAGAAGTACTTAAAGACATGTTCAATATCTTTAGTCATCAGTGAAATGCAAATCAAAATGACTCTGAGATTCTATCTTACACCTGTTAGGATGGCTAAGATCAAAAATGATAACACATGTTGTCAAGGATGTAGACCAAGGGAAGCACTCCTCCATTACTGGTGGAAGTGCAAATTTGTACAACCCCTTGGTTGTACAGTTTCTCAGAATCTGGCAGTTTCTCAGAAAATTAGGAATAGTTTCACATCAAGACCCAGCTACACTACTCCTGGGCATATATTCAAAAGATGTTCTACCATATTACAAAGAAACTTGTTCAACTCTGTTCATAGAAGCTTTACTCAACATAGCCAGAAACTGGATACAACCTCAATCTCCCTCAACTAAAGAATGAATTAAGAAACTGAGGTTCACAAATACTACTTAACTATTAAAAACATGGACATCATGAAGTGGATGGAACTAAATAAAAATATCCTGAGTGAGGTAACCCAGACCCAGAAAGACATGCATGGTAAGTATTCACTTATAAGTAGTCAGTAGCCATAAAATACAGGCTAACCATGTTAAAATCCACAGCTCCAAAGAATCTAAGTAACAAGGAGGGCCCAAAGGAGGATGCTTGAATCTCACTCAGAAGAGGAAGTAAATTAGACACTGGAAGAGGAGGGAGAGAGGGACCTGGGAGAGCAAGGGGATGGAGAAGGGAATTAGGGTGGTGATCAGGTGTCGGGAGAGCAGGGGTAGCTGGTGAAGAGGGCTGAGAGGGTGAAGAGAAATCAGAGGAGGACATCTCTGGTACAAGACAAAGACCGCCCAGACCCCGTGAGAGAGAGACCCAACCGCCTGGTCAGGTGGGCACTCCTGAGGCTGCAGAGCGGAAGAGACCACCAACACTGCTCACCCCTGCCCAAAAACCCTGGCCCAAGAGGAAACTGTATAAGGCCTCTGGGCTCCCGTGGGGGAGGGCCCAGGAGCGGCAGGACCCTGCCAGAGACAACGCCGGAACCTGAAGGAAACAGACCGGATAAACAGTTCTCTGCACCCAAATCCCGTGGGAGGGAGAGCTAAACCTTCAGAGAGGCAGACAAGCCTGAAAAACCAGAAGAGACTGCTCTCTGCACACACATCTCGGATGCCAGAGGAAAAAGCCAAAGACCATCTGAAGCTCCCGGAAGGGGAGGCGCATATCTTCCTGGTTGCTGCCGCTGCAGAGAGCCCGTGGGAAGCACCCCACGAGCGAACTTGAGCATCGGGACCACAGGTAAGACCAAATTTTCTGCTGCAAGAAAGCTGCCTGGTGAACTCAAGACACAGGCCCACAGGAACAGCTGAAGACCTGTAGAGAGGAAAAACTACACGCCCGAAAGCAGAACACTCTGTCCCCATAACTGACTGAAAGAGAGGAAAACAGGTCTACAGCACTCCTGACACACAGGCTTATAGGACAGTCTAGCCACTGTCAGAAATAGCAGAACAAAGTAACACTAGAGATAATCTGATGGCAAGAGGCAAGCGCAGGAACCCAAGCAACAGAAACCAAGACTACATGGCACCATCGGAGCCCAATTCTCCCATCAAAACAAACATGGAATATCCAAGCACACCAGAAAAGCAAGATCTAGTTTCAAAATCATTTTTGATCATGATGCTGGAGGACTTCAAGAAAGACATGAAGAACTCCCTTAGAGAACAAGTAGAAGCCTACAGAGAGGAATCACAAAAATGCCTGAAAGAATTCCAGGAAAACATAAATAAACAAGTAGAAGCCCATAGAGAGGAGACACAAAAATCCCTGAAAGAATTCCAGGAAAACATAAATAAACAAGTAGAAGCCCATAGAGAGGAGACACAAAAAACCCTGAAAGAATTCCAGGAAAACACAATCAAACAGTTGAAGGAATTAAAAATGGAAATAGAAGCAATCAAGAAAGAACACATGGAAACAACCCTGGATATAGAAAACCAAAAGAAGAGACAAGGAGCTGTAGATACAAGCTTCACCAACAGAATACAGGAGATGGAAGAGAGAATGTCAGGAGCAGGAGATTCCATAGAAATCATTGACTCAACTGTCAAAGATAATGTAAAGTGGAAAAAGCTACTGGTCCAAAACATACAGGAAATCCAGGACTCAATGAGAAGATCAAACCTAAGGATAATAGGTATAGAAGAGAGTGAAGACTCCCAGCTCAAAGGACCAGTAAATATCTTCAACAAAATCATAGAAGAAAACTTCCCTAACCTAAAGAAAGAGCTACCCATAGGCATACAAGAAGCCTACAGAACTCAAAATAGATTGGACCAGAAAAGAAACACCTCCCGTCACATAATAGTCAAAACACCAAACGCACAAAATAAAGAAAGAATATTAAAAGCAGTAAGGGAAAAATGTCAAGTAACATATAAAGGCAGACCTATCAGAATCACACCAGACTTCTCGCCAGAAACTATGAAGGCCAGAAGATCCTGGACTGATGTCATACAGACCCTAAGAGAACACAAATGCCAGCCCAGGTTACTGTATCCAGCAAAACTCTCAATTAACATTGATGGAGAAACCAAGATATTCCATGACAAAACCAAATTTACACAATATCTTTCTACAAATCCAGCACTTCAAAGGATAATAAATGGTAAAGCCCAACATAAGGAGGCAAGCTATACCCTAGAAGAAGCAAGAAACTAATCGTCTTGGCAACAAAACTAAGAGAATGAAAGCACACAAACATAACCTCACATCCAAAAATGAATATAACGGGAAGCAATAATCACTATTCCTTAATATCTCTCAACATCAATGGCCTCAACTCCCCAATAAAAAGACATAGATTAACAAACTGGATATGCAACGAGGACCCTGCATTCTGCTGCCTACAGGAAACACACCTCAGAGACAAAGACAGACACTACCTCAGAGTGAAAGGCTAGAAAACAACTTTCCAATCAAATGGTCAGAAGAAGCAAGCTGGAGTAGCCATTCTAATATCAAATAAAATCAATTTCCAACTAAAAGTCATCAAAAAAGATAAGGAAGGACACTTCATATTCATCAAAGGAAAAAACCACCAAGATGAACTCTCAATCCTAAATATCTATGCCCCAAATACAAGGGCACCTACATACGTAAAAGAAACCTTACTAAAGCTCAAAACACACATTGCACCTCACACAATAATAGTGGGAGATTTCAACACCCCACTCTCATCAATGGACAGATCATGGAAACAGAAATTAAACAGTGATGTCGACAGACTAAGAGAAGTCATGAGCCAAATGGAGTTAACGGATATTTATAGAACATTCTATCCTAAAGCAAAAGGATATACCTTCTTCTCAGCTCCTCATGGTACTTTCTGCAAAATTGACCATATAATTGGTCAAAAAACGGGCCTCAACAGGTACAGAAAGATAGAAATAATCCCATGCGTGCTATCGGACCACCACGGCCTAAAACTGGTCTTCAATAACAATAAGGGAAGAATGCCCACATATACATGGAAATTGAACAATGCTCTACTCAATGATAACCTGGTCAAGGAAGAAATAAAGAAAGAAATTAAAAACTTTTTATATTTTAATGAAAATGAAGGTACAACATACCCAAACTTATGGGACACAATGAAAGCTGTGCTAAGAGGAAAACTCATAGCGCTGAGTGCCTGCAGAAAGAAACAGGAAAGAGCATATGTCAGCAGCTTGACAGCACACCTAAAAGCTCTAGAACAAAAAGAAGCAAATACACCCAGGAGGAGTAGAAGGCAGGAAATAATCAAACTCAGAGCAGAAATCAACCAAGTAGAAACAAAAAGGACCATAGAAAGAATCAACAGAACCAAAAGTTGGTTCTTTGAGAAAATCAACAAGATAGATAAACCCTTAGCCAGACTAACGAGAGGACACAGAGAGTGCGTCCAAATTAACAAAATCAGAAATGAAAAGGGAGACATAACTACAGATTCAGAGGAAATTCAAAAAATCATCAGATCTTACTATAAAAACCTATATTCAACAAAACTTGAAAATCTTCAGGAAATGGACAATTTCCTAGACAGATACCAGGTACCGAAGTTAAATCAGGAACAGATAAACCAGTTAAACAACCCCATAACTCCTAAGGAAATAGAAGCAGTCATTAAAGGTCTCCCAACCAAAAAGAGCCCAGATCCAGACGGGTTTAGTGCAGAATTCTATCAAACCTTCATAGAAGACCTCATACCAATATTATCCAAACTATTCCACAAAATTGAAACAGATGGAGCCCTACCGAATTCCTTCTACGAAGCCACAATTACTCTTATACCTAAACCACACAAAGACACAACAAAGAAAGAGAACTTCAGACCAATTTCCCTTATGAATATCGACGCAAAAATACTCAATAAAATTCTGGCAAACCGAATTCAAGAGCACATCAAAACAATCATCCACCATGATCAAGTAGGCTTCATCCCAGGCATGCAGGGATGGTTTAATATACTGAAAACCATCAACGTGATCCATTATATAAACAAACTGTAAGAACAGAACCACATGATCATTTCATTAGATGCTGAGAAAGCATTTGACAAAATTCAACACCCCTTCATGATAAAAGTCCTGGAAAGAATAGGAATTCAAGGCCCATACCTAAACATAGTAAAAGCCATAAACAGCAAACCAGTTGCTAACATTAAACTAAATGGAGAGAAACTTGAAGCAATCCCACTAAAATCAGGGACTAGACAAGGCTGCCCACTCTCTCTCTACTTATTCAATATAGTTCTTGAAGTTCTAGCCAGAGCAATCAGACAACAAAAGGAGATCAAGGGGATACAGATCAGAAAAGAAGAGGTCAAAATATCACTATTTGCAGATGACATGATAGTATATTTAAGTGATCCCAAAAGTTCCACCAGAGAACTACTAAAGCTGATAAACAACTTCAGCAAAGTGGCTGGGTATAAAATTAACTCAAATAAATCAGTTGCCTTCCTCTACACAAAAGAGAAACAAGCCGAGAAAGAAATTAGGGAAACGACACCCTTCATAATAGACCCAAATAATACAAAGTACCTCGGTGTGACTTTAACCAAGCAAGTAAAAGATCTGTACAATAAGAACTTCAAGACACTGAGGAAAGAAATTGAAGAAGACCTCAGAAGATGGAAAGATCTCCCATGCTCATGGATTGGCAGGATTAATATAGTAAAAATGGCCATTTTACCAAAAGCAATCTACAGATTCAATGCAATCCCCATCAAAATACCAATCCAATTCTTCAAAGAGTTAGACAGAACAATTTGCAAATTCATCTGGAATAACAAAAAACCCAGGATAGCTAAAGCTATCCTCAACAATAAAAGGACTTCAGGGGGAATCACTATCCCTGAACTCAAGCAGTATTACAGAGCAATAGTGATAAAAACTGCATGGTATTGGTACAGAGACAGACAGATAGACCAATGGAATAGAATTGAAGACCCAGAAATGAACCCACACACCTATGGTCACTTGATTTTTGACAAAGGAGCCAAAACCATCCAATGGAAAAAAGATAGCATTTTCAGCAAATGGTGCTGGTTCAACTGGAGGTCAATATGTAGAAGAATGCAGATCGATCCATCCTTATCACCCTGTACAAAGCTTAAGTCCAAGTGGATCAAGGACCTCCACATCAAACCAGACACACTCAAACTAATAGAAGAAAAACTAGGGAAGCATCTGGAACACATGGGCACTGGAAAAAATTTCCTGATCAAAACACCAATGGCATATGCTCTAAGATCAAGAATCGACAAATGGGATCTCATAAAACTGCAAAGCTTCTGTAAGGCAAAGGACACTGTGGTTAGGACAAAACGGCAACCAACAGATTGGGAAAAGATCTTTACCAATCCTACAACAGATAGAGGCCTTATATCCAAAATATACAAAGAACTCAAGAAGTTAGACTGTAGGGAAACAAATAACCCTATTAAAAAATGGGGTTCAGAGCTAAACAAAGAATTCACTGCTGAGGAATGCCGAATGGCCGAGAAACACCTAAAGAAATGTTCAACATCTTTAGTCATAAGGGAAATGCAAATCAAAACAACCCTGAGATTTCACCTCACACCAGTGAGAATGGCTAAGATCAAAAACTCAGGTGACAGCAGATGCTGGCGAGGATGTGGAGAAAGAGGAACACTCCTCCATTGTTGGTGGGATTGCAGACTGGTAAAACCATTCTGGAAATCAGTCTGGAGGTTCCTCAGAAAATTGGACATTGAACTGCCTGAGGATCCAGCTATACCTCTCTTGGGCATATACCCAAAAGATGCCTCAACATATAAAAGAGACACGTGCTCCACTATGTTCATCGCAGCCTTATTTATAATAGCCAGAAAATGGAAAGAACCCAGATGCCCTTCAACAGAGGAATGAATACAGAAAATGTGGTACATCTACACAATGGAATATTACTCAGCTATCAAAAACAACGAGTTTATGAAATTCGTAGGCAAATGGTTGGAACTGGAAAATATCATCCTGAGTGAGCTAACCCAATCACAGAAAGACATACATGGTATGCACTCATTGATAAGTGGCTATTAGCCCAAATGCTTGAATTACCCTAGATGCCTAGAACAAACGAAACTCAAGACGGATGATCAAAATGTGAATGCTTCACCCTCTTCTTTAAATGAGGAAAAAGAATACCCTTGGCAGGGAAGGGAGAGGCAAAGATTAAAACAGAGACTGAAGGAACACCCATTCAGAGCCTGCCCCACATGTGGCCCATACATATACAGCCACCCAATTAGACAAGATGGACGAAGCAAAGAAGTGTAGACGGACAGGAGCCGGATGTAGATCGCTCCTGAGAGACACAGCCAGAATACAGCAAATACAGAGGCGAATGCCAGCAGCAAACCACTGAACTGGGAATAGGACCCCCGTTGAAGGAATCAGAGAAAGAACTGGAAGAGCTTGAAGGGGCTTGAGACCCCAAAAGTACAACAATGTCAAGCAACCAGAGCTTCCAGGGACCAAGCCACTACCTAAAGACTATACATGGACTGACCCTGGACTCTGACCCCATAGGTAGCAATGAATATCCTAGTAAGAGCACCAGTAGAAGGGGAAGCCCTGGGTCCTGCTACGACTGAACCCCCAGTGAACTAGTCTATGGGGGGAGGGCGGCAATGGGGGGAGGGTTGGGAGGGGAACACCCATAAGGAAGGGGAGGGGGGAGGGGGATGTTTGCCCGTTAGCCGGGAAAGGGAATAACACTTGAAATGTATATAAGAAATACTCAAGTTAATAAAAAAAAAAAAAAGACAAAGACCTGAGATGCAGGAGGATCCTGGCAGGGTATGGGAATGACTTTAGCTGAAACCCTAGCAGGGGGCTATGGAAACTGAAGCTATGTCACGTCCTGAAGGAGGGCTGCTTGTGATAGGATGGGAACCCACAAAACCTTTGACCCCAAATTTACCTATGTATGTATGGATAAAGATAGAGCAGCGGGAATAGTCAACCATTGACTTGCCCAATGTGACAGCCAACTCCTGATGATATTTAATGATCTT
This sequence comes from Rattus norvegicus, assembly GCF_021556685.1. Lineage (NCBI taxonomy): Eukaryota > Metazoa > Chordata > Mammalia > Rodentia > Muridae > Rattus > Rattus norvegicus. The sequence goes on along the minus strand of NC_141544.1, from coordinate 28,943,542 downwards.
GTGCTGTGCTTGCAGATAGAAGCCACGCATAACTGTCCTCTGAGAGGCTCTATTCAACAGTGGATGGAAACAGCTGCAGAGACCCACAGCCAAACATTAGGCTGAGCTCAGAGAATCTGGTTGAAGAGCCAGAGGAAGGATTGAGGGAGCTGGAGGGTCAAGACCACCACAAGGAAACCTAGGGAGTCCACTAACCTGGGCCCATGGGGGCTCACCAAGACTGAACCACCCACCAAAGTGCATGAATGGACTGCACCTAGGCTTCCTACACAAATGTAGAATATGTGCAGCTTGGTCTTCATGTAGACACCTCAACAATTAGAGTAGGGTCTGTCTTTGCGAAGGACTCATTTGCCTGCCTTTGTTTGTATCACTTTCCCCTAGCTGGAGTGCCTTGTGTGGCCTCAGTGGGAGAGGATGCACTTAATGCTGATGAGACTTGATGTGCCATGGTGGGTCGGTACAGCTGTGGGAGGGTGGGACTTGGGGTGGAGGAAGAAGGGAAGCTTTGATCAGTATGTAAAGTGAATGAATGAATGAATGAATGAATGAATAAATAAATAAATAAATGAAAAAGAGAGAAAGACTAATGGGACTATGGAGGAAATGAATATACCAATGTGGGTGCCAACGGGGGATGCCAGCCGCTATCTGAACCTGGAAGAGGCAAGGACTTCATACTTTACTTGAGCGCCAGAGGAGAGAAACCTGGTCATATCCTGATTTGGTACCTCTGTCACAATGACCATACAATAGATTTTAGTAATTTTTTAGTTATCTAGTCTGTGATAATTTTTTACAGGAGTCAAAAGGATACTTATAGAGAGACCAAAAGAAAGTCATTCTGACTGTTACTTATCATTCATACAAAGACAATTCTCAATGTATAAAAGTTTGTATTGTATACACACATAAAGTTACCAAACAATAAAATAAAAGAGAAAGCTCTACAATGCATATGTTACGTTTCAGGCTCCTTTTCGAAATACCTTCCAAAATTAGAAGCAACGTCACCTGTACCATCCGTGCATTCATTTACACATATTTATGGCTCCATTGTCTTGGGTATGTTAAGAACTCTCTGCTTAGGCATTTCAAAATATTTATTACCCACCTGGATGCAGTCAGCAACCTTAAGGAGAAATAATTATTACAGCTGTGCAGATGTGTTGATAGAGACTTCCAGGTTTTGATAATTTATTCAAAAGGACAAGGGAGTGACAGAGGCAGGGTTGGGAACAAACATTCCCAGAAAGCCAGTCTCTGCTCTGGACTGAAGCTGTCCACCCCCTCTGAATAAGGCATGCACCCTATTTAGATGGTTGGCATTGGAAACAGTGTTACATTTAGGGAATCTTTTGCCAGAATCCAGAAGTTAGCTGATAATTCAGTGAATATTCTTAGGCAATTTTCTAGTAGATGGAATGGTTTTGGTTTCACTGTTTTTATACAAAGCATGTTTAGTCTCATCCCTAAGGTAAATATTTGTCCAAGATTTCATCCTCTGAATTTGAAATAATAAAGCAGCTCATCCTGGTAGTTTTCTATTAATGGACATTTGAAGTCCAAGAGTTTGTTTGAATCTAGCAATAGCACGACTTAACTTGGGGAACGATGGTGGAATTTGATCTCTGACTCAGAAATACAATTCTCCTCTGTAAGATCATAGTTTTTGCCACGGTCTGCCTTCGTCTTGTCTTTACTGTCTCCTCCCTGGTTCTTTGAAACTGAAATGCAAAATTTTGTTGCTGTGTTTTTTTTTTTGAAGTGAATCAAGTTTACAGATACTTGGTTGCAGAACTATCAATGTTATTAGCCTCTCTGTCACATAAAGGATCACAATTTCAAATATCTAAGGCTTAGAGTAGGCTAGACCTCAAGGAATTAAAGGAGCTGGGGGAGATAGAGTAGAGATAGCAGGAGACCACTGACTTTTGAGAAGCTCTCTTCCAAAATCTTACAGTGTTTACAAATATGCCCTACCATTAACCACAAATAGTTTCAGGCCGAGCTGCTTTTGAGGCTGTTTGTTTATGTCCTTATTTGTTTTAAGATCAATGTTTTATAAACAAGACCATGTTTATGCTGAACTAAACACTAAATCCACCCTGCCAAAACAGAGCTAGACATTTTTACATAGTTACCTCGTTCTTTTTTTTTAATAGGAAATAACAAATAGATATATTATTTGTATGATACCAGAATGTACAGTACAGTTCTGAACTCCTGCCAGTGTGATACCATGAAAGACTACTGGGAGGGGGAGAAGACAGCTCAGTGGGTCAGAGTGCTTACTGTGAAAACAGGGACACCCGAGTTCATGGTAGAGTGGTGGAATAGCTCCAATGACAGAAAAGAGTTTTCTGAGACCAGAGAAGCCAACAGTGCTGACATTCATGAAAAAGGGCAGTGGGGAGTGGGACTGGACTAGAAACAAAGAAATAAAGGTGGTTAAACAAAGTTATTCTTTGATACACCTCTTCTGACTCAAACACACAGAGAAAAGTTTCCCAATCAACTGTTTCCATATATATATATATATATATATATATATATATATATATATATATATATATATATATAACAATACAGGGATAACTGGAGCTAAGGCCAAGTGCAGGTGAGTGTTCTGGAATTCTAGAGTGACTGTGGGATCTGGATCATTAGAAGGCAAGTCAGACTCATTTAAGTCAGGAGCTTGGGGTAGACTTGAAAAATATTACTGTCATTGCTTGGGACTTTGACTTATTTCAAGCATTAAACAGAGTATTTTACATGATCACAGTCATGTAACTAAGACCAGTATCAGTACCTTACTACGGGATGGAAAAACAGAGCATTTAACTTTGAAAAATATGCATCTGAACCAACATTTAGGAATGGTGGTACATGCCCATATCGGAATGGTTGGAGTTTAGCCTTCAACGTTCCTTTCAGCTGTACTCTGTGAAGAAATAATCTATGAACAGGTTGTAAGTCTCTTCCCCACATCTTGGTGACCCCTAAGTTTACAACTAGCTTTATAGTTCTCCCTTAAAACACATTTAGTTGATGACTCGGAATGCCTGCTTGAAGCTTCCAAATATACTTCTCCCTTTCATGCTCAGCCTTGTTCCTCCATGCTCAATCTCTGATTACTACCACAGCTAACCTCTCTGGACCACAGTGGGATCATCTCTCGCTTCAGCACCACAGGGGTGCCCATGATTTACTGCAGCCCTCCAATAGTCTGGTCTCAAAACAATGTTCACATGAGAGTCGGCCACTC